>NC_077229.1:441350324-441505324 GCF_027887165.1 Monodelphis domestica | reverse complement strand
TTTCCAAACAACTTTTAAATAATGCCTCAAATAAAATTCTGGAGTGGCAGAGCCAAAAAGGTGAGAGTGAAACATTCTTCTAATCCAAGATGACATTGGAGATCAGAAAGAGAGACCCATGACATGGAGGAGAGACTGCTCCACAGCCCAAATGGATGAAATACCAGTGGAGGGACTAGGTGATGGTGACGGAAGGCATAGTAACTTTGAGAACTCTCAAGCCAGAGATGGAAAGGGGGTCTGGAAAATGATCAGGAGATCTTGGACTACCTCTGTGCTGCACACACTGCATGCAGGACCATGTTTTGTGGCACTACTCTTTTCTAGTTCTCCTGTAAGAAAATTCCCTTCAACAGTAATAATCGATTTATAAAGTGCTGTAATAACAGAGAAGTCTCATAGTATTTCAATAATGTAACTTCCTTGATTGTCAGAACAACTCCTAACTCATCCTTCTCTGTTTTCTGTGGTGGATTTTTATCCAAGGCATGTCTACTAATAGTTGGGGCATCTTCAAAGTGCTATTCTCAGTTCCCTTCTATATATGCTATTTTTCTTGGTGATCTTATCAGCTCCCATGGATTTAACTAACATCCCTATCCACATGATTTTCAAATCTGTCTACCCAGCCCTAATCTCTCCTGATCTTTAATCCCACATCACAAATTGTTTTTTGGATTTGTCAAATTAATGTATGATAATTCAACCTGTACCAAACAGATCTTATCTTTCCTCCAAAATCGAATCAGTCCTTCACTCAGTTGATTAAAATGATTTTCATAAACACAGATATGATAATGCTATTTCCCAATTCAATAAGCCAGTGTTTTTTTATTATCTCAAAGATTGAATATAAAGTTTTCTATTTGTCATTTAAAACTGCGTTAAAATTGTATCTTATTTTGGTCCCACTGACCACTCTCCTGCTTTCTAGTTAGTATAGTAAATTTATAAGTAGCCAGGATGTGGTAATAATAGTAGGAAGTCAGGTTGCAAAAAAAGAACTGAGAACTTACAAACTGTCCCAGAGAACAAAGGCACATAATTTATAAATTATAACATATAAACCATAAAAAACTAAAAACCATAAACTGAGACTATGTGCTAAATAGGAATCTTTTGGTCCCATTATCTGTAAACCTCAGATGAATTTCAAATATCTGTACTAAGACCAGCAGGACATCAAACATCGCTGATATCTTTGAGATGAAAAGGACATGTTAGTGAATTAACCCAGTTCATCGCTTACCAAAACCCTACAAAAATCAAATTCAAACTCCTCCTTCCAAGCACTCTTCCATCTACTAAACACCCATGCTGTTCAAGCGCTCCCTATTCTGATCTCTGGTTATGTAAATGATTTCCTCATTCCCCACTGTCTTCACCATGTTGCCTCATCTATACAGTCTACTTCTGTATTCTCCCACTTTGTGCAGTTTGTCTCTGTACTTCCTATTCTGTTCCCCCTGTACCTTTATGCCTTATTAAAGAATGCTGAAAGCATTACTCCTTTATGCTATCCTGGTCTTTCAGATCAAATAGCCTTCTTTCATAATTAGTAAGTTAATATATTTGTTAACAACTCACTGCCCTTTTAAGTCGACCCTTTCTGATATTTCCCATGTTCTTTTACCTTATACTCCACACACTCTATGATTCAGCTACAATAGCCTCTCTGCTGTTCCTCTCACAAAACATGGTGCTCCCAGACTCCTTGCCTTTGCACTGTCTGCCTTTTCCTCACATTTGGAACACTCACTCTCTTTACCTCCATGTCTTAATGCTTGGCTTGCTTCATGACTCATTTCAAATAATTTGTTTTTAGAGGAAGCTTTTCCCAGTCCACCTTGGTGCTAGTCTTCCTTCTGAGATTATTCTGATTATTATTTTATACTGCATATATCTTGTTGGTACATATTTATTCCATGTTACCTCCCACTATAAAAGATTAACTCCTTAATACCAGGGACTGTATATTTTCTACTCTGTCTTTTCAATTCTTGTTACAGTTCTTAGAACAGAATGATTCATATAAAAATGTTTTAAGATAATAATGATAAATGCCTTTTGATAGAGAGAAAACAACAAAAATGTCTCTGAACCCAGTTCAAATGCAATGACCAAACTTGGTTCTGGAAAAAATGAGGAAAAACCAGGAGGAAGCAAACATTTTTTTTTCTGTTTCAGAGAGATAGGGTACAATAGATGCAAAATGCTAGTTGTAGCATCAAGTTTTTCTCAAAAAAATACTTTTAAAGAGAGACTGGAGAAGAGATAAATGATCTCTACCCACCTAGCCTCCATTCCTGTCTTGATTATGTTTATATATGATCAATAAAGTCAATATGAAAACCTTACTCTCTCTACACTGTTACCAAAGAAATCTAATGGGGAGAATCCATATTGGGAAGTGATTATAATGTAAAAAATAAGAATCAATAAAACTTTAAAAACACCATCTATAATGAGTTCAATCATTTCACTCCCGACACATTCCACCAGTTTAAGAATGGAGGAAAAAAACAGGAGGGGAAGGGGAGAAAAGGTGAAATACGTTCTTCAGAGCAATTTACACTTTCTCAAGAGTAGGGAAGCAAAGTTAAAACCATCACCAGAAGTGCTGAACTTTAACCACCTTTCCCTACTCACCCCTATATCCAATTTCCACAGTGAGAAAAGGAAATGTCTGACAATCAGAGCAGTTACCTGCTTTAACAACTGAACTCCTAGAGATAAGTCTTCCCACATCACTGGACATCTTTACTGATATCGAAATGGATTTTCTTAAAAGCAATATTTAGTTATCATTTAACGCTAAAAAAGATACTCCAAATTCAGCTCTCACACAATAAATTTAATAAAACAAATAATCCCATATATATAGCAGTACAAGAAAAGAGATTTATACAAGAAATATTCTCTGTGTGATATAATAGTTTGTTTTGCTTTTAAAATATATTTAAAAATTCATCATGTAATAAAGTTTGGTTGTCAACTTAAATATATAATTTAATTTTAACCATCTTTAGTTTACTCAATAAAATTAGTATCCTTTTTTATTATCCAATAAATGTTCTCATTTTAAATAAACAAAACATATTCCTTGTGTGTAATCTCTTATGAAACGTGGAGTTCATGGTACAAATATTATTTTCAATGAACTTCACATTTTTAACACACTTGGAGAATTAAACAAAAATAAAGCTTGGAATAAATACATTTTGCACAAACTCCAAATCAGACCCAGCTTCATTAAATTAGCACAATCCCTTAGCCCAAGGGTCCAGAAAAAGTTAAAAGAAGTAAAATATGGTCTGGAAAAAAAGAATTTAAATTCAGACTCCTACTACCATTACTGAAGCTGTCATCAGAATGCTCATCAGACTCCAGCTCAATACAACATGGTTGTCATCAGGATAGCAATATAATGGTGAATGTGGGAACAGTCAAATATTCAAATGGATGGATTTGTTTATTCTTTGATTCCTCTGGGCATTTCATTTTCTATGTGGTCTTCAATTCCAAGATATAGGTGATCATTCTGAATTGACCATATTCTCCGAAGTGTTAGCCAGAAAGTTCCACACTATATTCTAAAGGCAACATCTTCCAGCATCTTGAGAGTACTGAATGTGTACTCTAGCTATCATTTTGCAATCAAAGGCTCTATGAAGAACCTCTGATTTTGAGTACTGATCTTTCTTTTTTTCATAAGAAAGAGATAGATAGATAGATAGATAGATAGATAGATAGATGATAGATAGATAGATAGATAGATAGATAGATAGAAAGAAAATAGAAAAAAAAATTACTAAGTGCCAGTGATAAGTGCATTATGAGAAGTTCTGAGGAACAAACACGAGAAAATAAGACACTCCCTATTCTTAAGGAACTTACATTCTTATGGGGAAGGACAAGATACCAAAGGGAGCTAGAAAAGGATTACAAATTCGAAATAATGAACTAATAAGTAAAGGGAGTTTTATGGGAAAAAATAAAAGAGATAAATCATTAGTTAATTTGATAAAAAGAAGAAGAAAACTAAATTACCAGTATTAAAAATTTTTTTAAAGGTTAATTCACAATGAATAAAAAATTAAATCCATTGTTAGAAGTTATTTTACCTCAAAATCTGGCAATCTAAACAAAATAGATGATTTAAAAATACCAATTGCCCAGATTAACAGAAAAAGAAATAAAATATTTAAATAATCCCACCTCATAAATGAATTCCCTAAGAAAAAAAAATAGCCCAAGAGACAGAAGAATTACCAAGTGAATTCTATCAAACATTCAAGGAATAATTAGTTCCAGTACCCTATAAACTATTTGGAAAAATAGCTGAGGAAGGAATTCTAAAAAGTTCCTTTTATGACAAAATTATGGTGCTGATACCTAAACTAGGAAGAGAAAAATAGAGAAAAAAACTATAGATTAATCTCCCTAATGAATATTGATGGAAATTTGTATATAAAATACTAGCAAAGAGATTCCAAGCAATATATAGCAAAGATCATATACTATGATATAGTGGGTTTTAAAACACAAATGTAGGAATAATTTAGTGTTAGGAAAATCCACACTATAAGAAGGAGAAAAAGCTCGCACCCAAATTTGATCTGAACTATCCTCCCCCACCTCACCTACGGAACCAGTCAGGACCAGCAAACTCACCAGAGACAGCAAGTGAGCAAGGATGTCTCTATAGTGAATGGGGGGCACACCAGGGTCCTTGGGATCTAACTAGGACTGCCAGGGACCTACCCCTGAGACCGGTTACACAGGAGACCCCCGTGCACTGGAGAGCACAGACCATGGGTGCTCTTGCAAACTGCGGATGCTACAGAGACTCCAGACCCTGCCTGAGGCAAAAGCCCTGCTCCTCACTGTAGTGAGTGGGGGGCACACCAGGGTCCTTGGGAACTGACAAGGATTTCCAGGGATCAACCCTTGAGAGCGGTTACCCAGGAGACCCCTGTGCACTGGAGAGCACAGACCCTGGGCACTTTAGCAAACGGTGGAGGCTGTGGAGACGCCTGAAGCAAAATCCCCACCACTTAATTCCACAGAAAACTGGCCCATCTCACTCAGATTTCTGACTTAAAAGGAAAGGGAAAACCACCAAAGGGATGGCTCATTGTGCCCAAGACCAACCTCCCAAGAAGAACAGGAAGAAAGTGACTCTTGAAAACTTTTATGGAGGGAAAATCCAGGCTACAGAGGAAAAAGAGGATGAAATTCAAACAAAATCAAAACCTTCCCCCCCAAATGGAAATTGTCCACAAGCTTTGTAAGAACTCAATTTGGAGTTTATCCAAAAGATGGAAACCTTCTGGCAAGAAAAAAGGGGGGAAATTCAGAGAGAGGTCAACAGTCTGATAGACAAGAAATCCCAATTGGAGAAACAGCTGGAAGCCTCAAAAAGCAGCACAGACCAAACTGAAAAGGAAAACCAGTCTTTAAAGACCAGAATTAAGCAACTGGAAGACAATGATCTTGCCAAACAGAAAGAATTAATAAAGCAAAGTCAAAAAATTAATGAATTAGAAGAAAACATAAAATATCTCACTGACAAGCTAACAGACCAGGAATACAGGAAGGAGAGACAACTTGAGAATCATTGGTCTACCTAAAAAAACAGAGATAAACAAAAATCTTGATGCCATACTACAAGAAGTAATCAAAGAAAATCACCCTGAAGTTCTTGAAGAAGGGGAAAAATAGAAATTGAAAGGATTCATAGAATACCCTTTATACTAAATCCCCAAAAGTCAACTCCCAGGAATGTAATTGCCAAATTCAAGAGCTTCCAAGCTAAGGAGAAAGTCTTACAAGAAGGAAAAAAGAGAAACTTCAGATACAAAGGAGCACCAATCAGGATCACACAATACCTGGCAGCTTCCACGCTAAAAGACCGCAAGGCCTGGAACACGATATTCAGAAAGGCAAGAGTCCTGGATCTTCAACCAAGAATCACCTATCCATCAAAACTGACTATATACTTCCAGGGGAAAGTATGGGCATTCAACAAAATAGATTTATAAATATTTGTAAAGAAAAGACCAGAACTCATTGGAAAGTTTGACATCCAAACACGAAGAGCAAAAGAAATATGAAAAGGTAAATATGAAAGAAAGGGAAAAGGAGAAAAATGTTTTTTTTTTCTCTTATTCAAACTCTCTTCTATAAGGGCTACAATTAGATAAAATTATATATATATATATATATATATATATGCATATACATATGTATATATTAATATATGGGGTAACTCTCAAAAATTGTATGCATTAATAGAGTAATCAGAAGAATCACTCATAGGGAAAGATTGGGGCATTAAGATGATTTGGAGGGGGAAAAAAAGAAAGAAAAAGGGAGGGGGAAAATTGATGATGGTACCAAGATATACTTGAAGAAATGGAAATAAATTAAATAGAATAATCTTTGTCACACAAAGATACACACAGGAAGGGGAGGGGAAGAATTCTCTTATAAGAAGGAGAGGAAGAGAGTACTAATTGGTATTACTTAAATCTTAATCTCAGTGAAATCAGCTCTGAGAGGGAAGAGCATCTAGATCCATTTGAATCTTGAATTCTATCTTATCCAACAGGGTAAGGGAGAAGGGTAAACTAAGAGGGGAGAAGGAAGGAAGTACAAAAAGGGAGGGAAGGAGAGTGGGGAGGGAAATTAACAGAACTCTCCAAAAAAACAAAAACATGAAGGGAACAAAAAGGGAGGGGCCAGAAAAGGAAGCATAGCAAGGGAGGGGACTAGGGGGACTGATTTAAAGTAAACCAGTGGTTTAAAAGGTTATAGCAAAAGAAGAAAGGTCAGAATTAGGGGAGAAAATCAAAATGCTGGGGAATTCACAAGTGACAGTCATAACTTTGTACGTGAATGGGATGAACTCAGCCATAAAACGTAGATGAATAGCAGAATGGACTAGAATCCAATAATCCAATAGTATTCAATAAATACTCATGAGGAGGAAAGATTCTCACGAAGGTAAGAATTAAAGGTTGGAGTAAGACCTATTGGACCTCAACTGACAGAAAGAAGGCAGGAGTTGCAATCATGGTATCTGACAAAGCCAAAGCAAAAATAGACCTGATTAAAAGGGATATGGAAGGTAAATACATCCTGATAAAAGGGAGTATAGACAATGAGGAAATATCACTAATCAACATGTATGCACCAAATGGTATAGCATCCAAATTTCTAATGGAGAAACTAGGAGAATTAAAGGAGGAAATAGATAGTAAAACTATACTAGTGGGAGATCTGAACCAACCACTATCAAATTTAGATAAATCAAATAATAAAATAAATAAGAAAGAGGTAAATGATGTGAATGAAATCTTAGAAAAATTAGAGTTAATAGATATATGGAGTAAAATAAATAGGGACAAAAAGGAATACACCTTCTTTTAAGCAGCACATGACACATTCACAAAGATTGACCATACACTAGGTCATAAAAAATGGCATACAAATACAGAAAAGTAGAAATAATAAATGCACCCTTTCAGATCATAAGGCAATAAAAATAATGATCAGTAAGGGTACATGGAGAGCCAAATTAAAAATCAATTGGAAATTAAATAATATGATACACAATCATCCCCTTTTTTTTGTTTTGACCTTCCCAAGGGCACTTATTTATATTATAGTTACCAATTTACTAAATCTACTCTAAGGAATTCTTAGCAGGGAATTTGGGGTAAGGGTACTTTTGCATTTTACAATAAATTCAGTACAATAAATGTTTGAACAAAACTATTACAAGAAATTTGAATCTTAGTGCTAATATAACTTATTCTAAGTTAACTAAAACAAATACATTATTTATGGAAATTATTTGCATATAATACAACAATATACATCGTTCCACATCCTAATGTCAGTCAAATAGAAATATCTATTCATCTTTCTATTTGCCTAAGACCTTATAGAACTAACTATATACATATTTACATTTGCATAAATATAATTTCAGTCACTTGTTTATTTAAACAAGGTCTCTCAATATGTCAGTTTGTGATTTTGTGTTTTGTGTCTAATAGTGTTGTGTTGTATTAATACTCATCAAATTTCTTCAGATTTCCACTTCTCATGTTGACTGATGGATCTCTCCTTTCTTTCAATTTATGTAGTGATGCATGCTATTTTCCTAATATGTGAAATTACTTTTGTTTTGTTATTTCAACACACTCAGACATATGTATATGTCTCATTTTCCATCTGTCCTCTTCTTATATAAACAAATTTACTAAGTTCAAAGTCTTAGCTGTCCATTTCATCTATTCCTCTTTGTTTCTTCTCTCTAGCAGCTTTTCTTGATGCTTTTCCTCTGGGTTGCTTTTCCTCTGGGATGCTTTTCCTCTGGGCTGGAAAGTTGTCACAAACATTATGGGTCACTATTATGTCTTTGTGGTGTACTTTTATGTTAATCAGTTTTTGTTTTCATTTCTCAGCACTCTCTTTTGTCTAATTATCTTCTATGTTCATTACAGTGATTTTGAATTTTTCTGGCTTTACATGGGAGCAGTGGAACCATGAGTCTTTCCCTGAAACTTTTATAGCTGTTGGGGTAGTAAGCAATACTTCATGTGGTCCAGTCTATTTTATGTCTGTAGCCAATTTTCTATTGAAATTTTTTTAGTATACTATGTTTCCTGGTTTGATGTTGTGCAAATTATAATACAGGGGTACTGTTTGTTGAATCAAGCCCATTTCATGCAACTCTGCTATTCTTGTTTGTAAAGCTTGTATATATTTTGTTAATTGACAGTCACCACCTATCATTGCATTGTAAGCTGGTTTACAAGTCCTTCCTTGCCAAATTGCGTGTCCATATAGCATCTCAAATGGAGAGATGTGAAAATCTCCACTGGGTCATGTGGGTCATGTTCTAAGATGGAACAGAACTAATGGCAGAATGTCTGTCCATTTTTTTTAAACCCTTACCTTCTGTCTTAGAGTCAATACTGTGTATTGGCTCCAAGGCAGAAGAGTGGTAAGGGCTAGGCAATGGGGGTCAAGTGACTTGCCCAGGGTCACACAGCTGGGAAGTGTCTGAGGCCAGATTTGAACCTAGGACCTCCTGTCTCTAGGCCTGGCTCTCAATCCACTGAGCTACCCAGCTGCCTCCTGTCTGTCCATTTTTGGTGTGTTTCTGCACAAAATTTTCCTATTGATGTTTTGATGTCTTTATTTAATCTCTCCACTTGCCTTGATCTTTGGGGATGATATGGTGTGTGCTATGTTGCTTGTATTCCTAGATTTTTATAAATTTCATTTAATATTGATTGAATAAAGTGACTTCCAGGGTCTGAGTCCAACTTTGTGAGAATCCCAAATCTAGGTATGATTTCTTTTAATAGGATTTTGACTACAAATTCCGCATTGTTCTTTTTGGCAGGAAAAATTTCTGGCCATATAGTCAGTCTGTCTATGATGACCAGGCAATACTTAAACCCTTTGTCTTTTGGCATATTGATAAAATCTATCTGTATGCATTCAAATGGAGTATATGCTAAAGGATGACCTCCTAACCCTTTGGTCTTATAAACTCCCTGATTGAACTGCATACAAATTTTACATGTTTGACAAACTCTTACAGCATATGAGGATATTCCTGGTGCAATACAAAATCGTCTCACTGAATTGATAATGGCTTGAGTTCCACAGTGTCCTTGTGCATGTATTGCATTTTCCTCCCCATTGTATCCTTCTGTTCTTTGTTCATGTGCTTCACTTAATTCATTTGCAGTTTGCATATTACTGACTGTTGCCAGTTCTGTTTCTTCCTCTTTCTTTGTAGCTTTCTCCACTGTTGCAAAATTTTTCTCTTTAATCTCTGTTATATCATTATCTAATTGGATTTCTTCTTCTATCTGTTCTTTAGTTTTATTTTGTGCTTTTGGAACCCCAAGTTCTACTTGCATGCAGTCTCCTTCCTTTTCATTTTTCCCATTTCCTTTCCCATTTTTCCTTTTTGATGTTACCCCATGCACCTGGCTTCATAACTGACTTTGTTTGGCAGCACCTGAGACTACTTGCGAATAACATGGTTTCGCTCCTTGTTGAATGTATCTCTCCATTGTTTCTAAATTTGGTGGTTGCAATGAACTCTTGCAATTACAATCACAACAGTTTGTATTTATTTGTGTAGTATTGCTGCTATACTTTACATTGCTTTTCCAGGATCTCTGTTTGTTATTAGCTTGGATGAATTGTGCCTTTAAATAACAGTCTTGAACCATGTGACACATTTTTCCACATAGGAAACATTTGGGTAAATTTCTCCTTTGATTGCTTTGTGTGTAATTTCTTGTGGGTTTGTATGATAGCAGAGTGGCTAGATTTTTTTATTTCTTCAATTTCTTTATGTTTACTTGTGCTATTTGCCTCCTTGAGCTTGGTTTTAAGCTCTTTTATTATTTTATCCTTTTCCTCTAGGATTTCTTTATGACCTGAAAATATGTAAGTTGCAGTTTTTCTTAAATCTTCCAGACTTAGTGTTTCCCAGTCTGGGCATTGAAGTTTGAAATATGATCTTATAGGTTTGTTACTGCCTTTCACAAATTGTCTCCTTATGTATTAGAGATTTTATTCAGTTAAATTTTCAAATCCAAGGACATCCTCTCCTACTCCAATCACTCTATTGAGGAACTTTGATGGATGTTCCCCAATTTCTTGTCTCAATTTCTCAAATTGTCCCCAAGTATCTGGTCTTTTTGAAAAACTTTTCATTTCCTCTAATAGATTTTCTCTGGACTTTCTTAGATAATGTAGATTTTCATTATTAGATAATTCTAAGTCTGTTCCTTCCTCTGGCCATGATGTTAAATTTAGATTGTTTCTAGTTTCATCAATGAATTGTTGTTTTTCCCTTTTTGAAAATAATTCTGAGAGAAGAATTTCAGTGTCCTGGAAATCTGTATCATAAAGTCTAATTGCTCTTTTAAATTCTTTTAAACATCTCATTGGTTCTGAAAACCAGGAGGGCATCCATTTTTTCAGATTTTCAAGGTCAACTGTTGTAAATGGTTTATGTGTTTTAATATGAATTATGCTGCTACCTGGTTGTAGGCTTGTTTGATCTCTTAGTGGCAATATTGGTATTCCACCTTCACTCCATCTGTATTTTCTTGATTAACTACATTGTTATTTTTAGGCATGTCATGTTGTGTGTTAATACCTTTGCCACATTGTTTCTCCTCAGTCAATTGCTTAATCATTGGCATTAGTTGCATCATCTCCTCCTTTATGGCTAAAATCATCACAGCCATTTCATTGTCTTTTGCTTTTTTTCCATAAATTAGATGCACACCTTTTTTTTAGGGCATAGTATAATTGGAACAAGAAGAATAATGCTCCAGCATATGTGGGAATGAATGAAATCAAGCGATATATACTTATGTTCAGCCATTGAAAACTTTCATAGATCCTAAGCAGAAAATAAATATAATCTGGAATTGTGACAAAAAATAAGTTGTAAAACATATTTTAAAAATGTCCAATCCAGGCTAGATAAACCATGGGAATTAATAGTTTCTTTGCTATCTTGTATCTTGAAAAGCTTTTGCAACAGAAAAAAATGTTTTTAAGTCTGGCCCTTTAAGAGTCGCCTCCTCCCTTCAGGAGGAGTGGTTTCTTTTGGCTGTGGTATCACTAGGCAGATTAGTTGCACTCAACACTGTTCTCAAAATGGTTACTTTTCACAGTCACACAGGCTTTTGAAATGTATTCAGGCCCAATTTCTCTGAAACTTCTGACACCTCCAATTGACTTCTTTTTCCCAAATTCTTGACAAAATAGGTTGGAAAACCTAGCTGACTCTGCCAAAAACTGTAATATTTATTGGGAGAGATACTGCAGAATTGGAAAAACAGGGGATAATGGAAGGTTTGTAGCAAGGTATGGAGGAGTTGAGGGGAAAGAGGGAATATTGCTTGGTGAGTCAAAGGAGAGAGATACCCCTAGCAAGAGGAAACAGCAGAGGTCTGATAAGGGCTGTTTGTCATTAAATGACTAAACTGATGTTCAGCTCCCTCTATGCCCCAGAAAAGATAGTCCAGTTATCTGACTGTGAATTCAAATAAGATAAAGTTTAATAACCAGTTTGGATTGGAGAGATATCAGGAAGGAGGGGTGAGGGATGTCCCTAAATAAGGTTGGAGTTTTTCACAGCTTCAGAGATGAGACCAGGCCTCACAGGCTGGGGAAGGGTTTCTCCCCTCCCGTCTACTCTATATCTGTGCTAACATTGTCATTAGAAACACTTGAGAATATTGGAATAAATGGAACATTCCTCAAAATGATAAAAAGTATCCATCTAAAATTTTCAGGAAACATTACCTGCAATGGAGATAAACTGAAGCTTCAATAACAAAAGGGGTAAAGAAAAGATGTTTCTTTCAATTCCATTTAACATTGTACTAGAAATACTAACTATAGCAATAGAGCTATAGCTATAGCAATAAGAGAAGGAAAAGAAATTGCAGGAATTAAAATAGGCAATGAGGAAATAATAAAACTATCACTGTGCAGATAATATGATGAGCACAAGAGAATTAAGCAAAAACTTATCAAAACAATAATCAAAGTTGCAGAATATAAAATAAGCCCAAATAAATCATTAACATTTCTCTACCCAACTAAGAAAGTCCAACAACAAGATAATGAAAAACCCCACTTAAAATAACTATAGACAGTATAAAATATCTGGAAATCTATTTGCCAAGACAGGTCCTGAAACTATATAATCACAGCTATACAACATTCTTCACACAAATAAAGTCAGATCTAAACAATTAAAAAAGCATTAATTGCTCATGGAAGGGTTAAGTCAGTGGGGGCAAGGGTGAAGTGATAAATGTACCTAAATTAACTTGCCTATTCAATGTCATACCAACCAAACAACCCAAAAATTATTTCATAGAGTTAGAAAAATAATTATAAAATTCATCTGGAAGAACAAAAGGCCAAGAATATCAAAGGAATTAATGAAAAACAAATATAAAATAAGGCGATTTTGCTATACTAGATATCAAATTATTATAAAGTTGTAACCATCAAAACAATCTGGTGTTGACTAAGAAAGATCAGTGGAATAAATTAAGCACTAAACACACAGGAGTAAAGACTGAAGTAACTTAATGTTTGACATACCCAAAGATCTAAGCTTTTGGAAGAAGAACTGAATATTTGACAAAAACTGGTGGGAAAATTGGAACTGTATGGCAGAAACTAGGCACAGCCCAAACACCTCAAAGCATATACTAAGGTAAAGTCAAAATGGATATAAGATTTAGACATAAGAGATAAAATCATAATAAAATTCAAGGAACATAGAAGAGTTTCCTGTCAGTTATATAAATAAAGGAAGAATTAATGTCCAAACAAAACACAGAATATATTATGAAGTGTAAAATAGATAACTTTGCCTTAAAATGAAAAAGTCTTACACCCCCCCAGACCAAATACAATCAAGCTTAGAAGGTAAATGACAAACTAGTAAAAAAATTGCAGCAAAGATCTCAAAATGGTTTTATTTCTTAACTGTATAGAGAACTGAATCAAATTTATAAGAATACTAAGGGGTCAAAGGACATGAACAGGCAATTTTCAAATAAAGAAATTAAAACTATCTTTAGTCATATGAAAACATACTCCAAATCACTATTTATTAGAGAATTGGGCATTAAAACAACTCTGAGGCACCACCTCATAATTATTAGACTGGTTAATATGACAAAAAAAAGGTATAGATACATGTTGGAGGGGTTGCAGAAAAAAATGGGATACTTAATATCCTGTTTGTAGAGCTGTGAATTGATACAAGCATTTTAGAAAGTGATTCAGAACCAATGCCCAAAGGTCATAACCCTATTTATATCGGTAGGTACTCTTTGACCCAGCAATACCACAATCAGGTCTGTATCTCAAAAAGATAAAGGTTAGGGGAAGTTCAGTTGCTCAGTGGATTGAGAGCCAGGCCTAGAGACAGGAGGTCCTAGGTTCAAATCTGACCTCAGATACTTCCCAGCTGTGTGACCCTGGGCAAGTCATTTACCCCCATTGCCTAGCCTTTACCATTCTTCTGCCTTGGAGCCAATACACAGTATTGACTCCAAGATGGAAGGTAAGGGTTTAAAAAAAAAAAAGATAAAGGTTAGGGGGAAAGGACCTACTTTTACAAAAATATTTAAAGCAGCATTTTTTTGTGGTGGCAAAGAACTAGAAACTGAAAGGATATCCATCATATGGGGAATGACCAAACAAGGTTTTATAAGTGATCAAAATGGAATAATATTAATAGCACCATCAGAAATGATGAACAAGATGATTACTTCTCTGAAGTGATCCAAAGTGAAGTGAATAGGACCATGAGAATGTAGTACACAGTAACAGCAAGAAACCAAAGCACTTAACTGTAAGTGACTTTACTATCATCAGCAATGCAAGAATCCATAACAGCTCCAAGGGACTCATGACAAAAAAGACTCTCCACTGTTGCAGAAGGAACTGATAAAGTTTGAATGTGTATTGAAGCATGCCATTCTACACTTTATTTCTTCCACGAATTTTCTCTAGTGTGTGCGATATTTGACTTCTTTCACAACATGATAAACAAGTAAATATGTGTTGTATAAAAATGCACGTACAAACTATATTATGTTACCTGCCAGTTTGGGGAAAGAAGAAGGTTGGAACATATAAGACAAAGGAGAATCAGAAAAAATGGAATTCAATAACCCACTGTTTGACAAGTTTGAAAACATAAATTATATTTTGGACAGAATTCTCAACTTAATATGAACTGTGGGGGAAAATATAAAACAGCCTGGCAAAAAATAGACTTAAATCAACATAATATACCAAACTGCATAATAAATACAAAATGGAATAATAATTTCATTCTATAAATATATTAGAAGTTGATGACATGCTTTTCTAGCTATGAGTAAGAAATGTAAATTCAAGCAAACAAGAGATATAATTATAAAAGACAAAATAGATAAATTTTTGTATTTGAAACTGAATATTTATGGCAGCTATTTCTTCTAGTAGAAGACAGGTGGTTGAATGGGGCAAAAACTTCCCATTGGAATTCCTGGATAAACAGTTGATACTCAAGGTATATGAACAGCTAACAAAAATAGCATAAGGCCAAAAACTTTTCCCTATAGAGAGGACATCAAAGTATATGAACAAATATCTCAAAAGAATTTCAAATGTTCCAAATCCCTAATAATATAAGAAATTCAACTCACAACAACCCTGAAATTTCCCTTCCCTTGTGGCAATTTAACAAAGGTGATAAAAGACAAATATCCTCAGTGTTGGAGGAGTTGTAAAAAGATAGCAATACTAGTTTCATGTGCAATCATCTTGGAAAGCAATTTTGAATTATGGAAATAAAGTAACTAAAATATTCATATAATCTCAGATGAAATGAAACAAAATGAAGAAAGGTGAGCTGTGAAAACAAGATAAACATTGAGTACAAACATATAAACATAAAAAAATAGAAAATAATTTAAAACAATGATTATAAAATGGCAGAGTAAGCTCAGTCCAAAAGAGGAAGAAGGAAAAGATGCCTCTATCCACTCCTTTGCAGAAGTAAGGTATACACAGATGTGGTATACAGCATAGGTTGTTTTTTTTTCAGACATTTTTGATGTATCAGTCATTTTTTCTGGTGTTTTCTAAATTAAATATATATTTTTTTTGTTATATGAGATAGTTCTCTGGAAGAAGTAATAATGGAAGAAATGTAGGTAATATAAAAACAAAAGACGGTATATTAAAATTTGTTTTTTATAAGTTCTCTAGCAAAGTGTTATTATTGTCATTCTTTAATTTATTTTGTAAAAACTCATATATACCATATTATCTTCTGTATGGAATGCAAGACCTTTGAGAGCAGGACTCCAGAGATGCACAGTTCCTGACATAGCAATATTTTAGTATATGCTCATTTATTGATTCTTGCTCATAACTAGTGCCTAAGCCCTTTGCAATACTCCTGGCACCACAAACTCAGGGACTCTAAGAGGGATAGATCATAGTGGGCTAAGAGACAATTCAAAATACCTGGGATATTCACTTTGATCATAAATTTTCTTTTCTATCCAATTCATCTGAAAAATAAAATCTTTATCACTTAAGTATGCCAAGTCTTTCGTTCTTTCCCTGCAGAAGAAAAATAATTCTTTAGATGATTACATTCAGAACAGTCTGTAACTCTCAGTAATAGCAAAGGGCAGCATTTGGTCCTCATGCATGCCTCTCTTTGTGAATGGACTCTTCAGGAAATGTATTTCTTAGAATATCCAGACTTGTGTAATACATGGCTGCCATTTCCTTTGAGTTCAGTAGTCTTGTCCCTCATACTTGGGATTTGCAAATAGGGTAAATGTTATATATTAAACATAACTATCTATATCCTGAAGAAGAAAAATGGAAAATTGGGTAAAAGTGCAAATTCAGATAGTTATAGAACTATAAGGATAGTTACTCCTGCTGTTGACTGAAAAGACTGCTTTCAGAAAATGTGTCTGACTTCTTTATTGGATATTCCAGGACTCTGATCTGAGTCTTATCCTTCCTCAATGTAGCTGCTCTCTTGATGTGCCCTCATTCAACAAAATATTATTTTTTGGCTGTTCTGCCTTCCCTTTCAAAAAGCTCCTTGAAGTGAGCAAATAGTTTATTTTGGTCTTTTTTTCCCCGGAACATCACATAATGTTGGGCATATAATTTGAATTTAATAGAAGCAGTTAGGTGGATCAGTAGATGGAGCTTTGAATGGGCATTTTGAGCTCAAATGTGGGTTTGGTTGTTGGGGGAAGTATTTTCACTTAACTTCTCAGCCTCAGTTTCTTCACATGTGACATGATGATGGTAATAGTACCCACTCTTCAGAGTTATTGTGAATGAGAATTGAAATAAGATAAGAAAAATACTCTGCAAATAATAAAGCACTTATGTTTGTACTATTTTAGCAAGGTTGACAGCTTTGTGCAACTCTGCCTTACTTAAATCCAATTTATGCCCAAGTTAAGGTACGAGCTTGTGATGTCATTTGGTTCTCTTCAAAAATAAAGAATGAGAAACTACAAAGCAGAATAATTCTCAATAAAAATACTGACAACTCAACAACCACATGAAAGAATGCTGCAAACTATGAATAAGAGAAATGTAAATCATAACAAACCTGGATTCATTTGACACTCAGAAATATAGCAAAAAATAAAATAGTCAATATTGGAGGTATTGGAGAAACACAAGCATGTTAATGAATTATCCATAGAACTGGGGGCTAATGCAATAATTCTGGAAAGCAATGTGAAATTATCCAGATGAAGGAGCTAAAATATCCACCTCCTTTAACTCCACTATTATTAGGCAAATACCTTCAAAGAGACATTAAGAAAACTAAAGATGAACATAAATGAAAATAAAACACCATTTTTATGGTATAAAAAACTCAAAACAAAATAAATATCCATAGATTTGGGAATGACTAAACAAAACTGTGGCATGTGAATAGAATTAATATAAATTTTGCATTGTTAAAATTGATAAATTGATTAATGCAGTAAAGTAGAGCAGGATATACATGAACTAATGCAAAGTAAAATAAGCAGATATATGAAAATAAGACATAGTGACTACAAGAATGGGTTAAAAAAAGGAAAAACTGACAGAAAGAAAACAACTGAAAATAAATAGTGCAAAATTACAAAGAACAAGCTCAGTCTCAAAAAAAGATGTAAAAAAAGTCATTTCCCACCATTCCTATATAGAGACAGGATATTAATAGGTATGGGAGATGCATGAATTGTCCAATTTTTTTCAATGTACTCATTGGTTTTGCAGATTTTTATTATTTTCTTTTTTTCCCACTTTAATTGTTTATTATAAGGGATGGAACTCTTTGAGTTAAGTGGGAAAAATATACAAGATAAGTTTTGTTGATGAAAAAGCAAAAGCAATGAATACAATACTATTTAAAATAATAATGAAATAGCAATAATAGTAGTTGATATTTGCATAGTGTTTACTAAGTGTCAGGTACCATGTGAAGTAAAATTGTAAAAATCATTAGTTCATTTGATTCTTACAATAATTCTAGTAGGTAGGTGCCCTTATTATCCTCCTTTAATAGCTGGAGTAATGTATTATGAGGTCAAATTTGAATTCCTGACTCCAAGTCCAATTGGATTGACAGTGTTACCTAGCTGCCATTTAATTTAAAATTATATAAATGTTGAATAATTCTTAAACAACTAATAGTTCATATGCATCCAGTTGAAATAAAGTTGCCATTCTTTCATAAACTGAGGCATTAAATTTTTTGGGTTTTTACTTCTTTCTTTCATCCATCTTCAATTTCAGGTGAATTCAATTCAATCCATCCATTATTTTTAAAGTGTTTTTCACATGTAAGGTTTTGCATGAGATGCTGTGAGATATCAAGATTAAAACATAATCCCTTCCCTGAAGAAGCTTATAATATAATTGAGGAGAAAGCACTATATATCACTTCAATACAAATCAAAAGATGAGAAATGTAACAGAAAATAACAGTGTTCTATTGGATGGCATCCAGTTAAAGGTATCTCAGAAGTTTATAGAGAATGTGGGATTAGAGCCAGACCTTGAACAATGGGTATATTTACACTGGTGAAGGATATGGACTGACTGATGGAGGATAGGGAAGAAGGAAGGCCTTCTAGAATGGAAGGGAAGAATGGGAAGAATAATTAACTAAGGCATGGAAACAGGTGGAAGGGAACATTTTCTTTCTTTTTTATAATTATTTATTTAAAACATTTAAAAAATTGAGTTCCAAATTTTCTTACTTCATTTAACCCAACTCTACTACCCATTGAGAATATAAGCAATATGATTAATTATACATGTGAATATATTAATTATAGGCATGAAATAATGCAAAACAAGTTATCACATTAACTATGTTTTTACAAAAAATCAAGAATAAATTTAAAAAGTGAGAACATTATACCTCAGTTTGCATTCAGTTCATCACATCTCTTTCAAATCACATCTCTTTCAATAGGTGGATAGAATTTTTCATCATGAATCCTTCAGAATTTTCACAGATTATTGTATTGGTCAGAGTAGCTAGGATTTCAGAGTTGTTCAGTTATAATATTGCTGTTACAGTGTGCAATGACCTCCTACTTCTGCTCATTTAACTCTGAATTAATTCATATATATCTTCTCAGGTTTTCTTAAAATCATTCCACTTGTAATTTCTTATAGAACCACAGCATTCATTCTATCACAATCTTATGCCACAATTTGTTCAACCATTCCTTAATTGATGGATATCCCATCAATGTTCAATTTATGTCACCACAAAAAGATTTGCTATTAATATTTTTGTACATATAGGCTTATTCCTTTTCCTTTTACCTTTTTGGGGTATAGGTCTAGTACAGGTGCTGCCAGATCATGTATGCACAGTTTCATCACTCTTTGGGCATTATTCCAAATTATTCTCCAGAATGGTTAGGCCAGTCCATAACCCCACAACAATTGCATTAGTAGTCTTATTTTTTTCACATCCCCTCCAGTATTTGCCATTTTCCTTTTCTGTCAGGTTATCCAATCTGATGTTATAATATGATACTTCAGAGTCATTTTCATGTGCATTTCTTTAATCAATAGTGATTTAGAGCATTTTATATGACTATAGATATTTTATTTCTTCTTTCAAAAACTGTGTACTCATTTCATTTGACCATTTGCCCTTTGCAGAATGACTCATATTTTTACATATTTGACTCAGGTTCCTGAATATTTCAGAAATGAGACCTTTATCAAAAAAATCTTGTCAATCTTAAAAGGATACTAGCAAAAAGACTTCAATAAGTCATCACAAGGGTTATTCACTTTAATCAGGTAGGATTTATACCAGGAATGCAAGGAAGGTTCAATATCAGGAAAACCATCCACATAATTGACCATAGTGGTAGTCTCTCAGTGACCGAGAATGACGATTGTCTTCGTGCATCATCATCTATTGATGTACCCTCATGTGGCTTTGGAGTCCAAAGGCTGAGGCGCACAGTGTGTGGAACATGGGGCATGAGGCGCCAGTTGTTACGGGAGGTGCAGTTGTGGCCTGGTGTCGGCGTTCACGTGCAGCGGCAAGACGTCGACGTCGCTCATCTTCAAAGGTGGTGGCGGCGTGGTTAATGTGGGTTCGCCAGCTGCTTCTGTCAGAGGCAGCGAGTTCTAGTTGCTTTGGTGTCATGCCAGCCCACTTCAAGTTGGACTTTAGCTGATCCTTGAATCTTTTCTTTGGTCGGCCTTGTTTCCTGAGTCCAGCTGACAGTTCACCATAGAATACCTGTCTTGGTATTCGCTGTGGGTCCATGCGGATGGCGTGTCCAGACCATTGTAGGGCGCTAAAAGACTGTCTGCCCTTTGATCCAGCCATAGCACTGCTGGGTTTGTACCCCAAAGAGATAAAAAGGAAAAAAGACTTGTGCAGGAATATTCATAGCTGTGCTCTTGGTGGTGGCCAAAAATTGGAAAACGAGGGGATGCCCTTCAATTGGGGAATGGCTGAACAAATTGTGGTATATGTTGGTGATGGAATACTATTGTGCTAAAAGGAATTATAAAGTGGAGGAATTCCATAGAGACTGGAACAACCTCCAGGAAGTGATGCAGAGTGAAAGGAGCAGAACCAGGAAAACATTGTACACAGAGACTAATACACTGTGGTACAATCGAAGGTGATGGACTTCTCCATTAGTGGCAATGCAATGTCCCTGAACAATCTGCAGGGATCTAAAAATCATTATCCACAAGCAGAGGACAAACTGTGGGAGTAAAAATACCAATGAAAAGCAACTGATTGACTACAGGGGTTGAGGGCATATGATTGAGGAGAGACTCTAAATGAACACCCTAATGCAAATACCAACAACGTGGAAATGGGTTCAAATCAAGGACACATGTGATACCCAGTGGAATTGTGCATCAGCTATGGGAAGGGTAGGGGGGGGGAGGAAAAAAATGATCTTTGTTTCCAATGAATAATGTTTGAAAATGACCAAATAAAATAATGTTTTAATAAACAAACAAAAAAACTTGTCAAAAAATTTCCCCCCAGTTATCAGTGTTCTCTCTAACTTGGCTAAATTGGTTTTGTTTGGAGGTTGGCTCTGGAGAAGAGAGAATCATCAGTATAAAGATGTTAATTAAATCCATAAGTGCTGATGGATTCACCAAATTAAGTACTATAAAGTTGTCTGCACTTCCTCAAAATTTCCCTATGGCTTCCACTTTAAGTGACTAGATATGGCCCTGAGAGTCTTCTTTCTTCCCAAGGCTATTCTCACTAATCCTATTCCTTGTGCTCTCTTAGAGACCAACCTACTTTTTCATGTCCCAGTGAGTCTAACTTCCTCTTCCCCAAATCATTGCAACAACTTACCCATAACCAGCCATCAGGCATAGAAGAACTTTCTTAGCCTCTAAGTTACTTCTGTCAAAGACCAACACAATGAACCTATACATACCCAAAGAAATACGTATATAAAAACATATATAATTCATATATATCCTGTTCTCTAAGGGCTATATGCAGTAATGTTGGTCCTTTAAGAGTAGAGGTGTCTTATTAACATTTTTGGATTCCCAGATAACCTAATCAAATATGTGTCTATTTTTTGTGTGTGTGTCTATTTTTAACATAACATTTTCTAGGGTATTCCTGACCTAGAGATCAGAAAAATTAAACAAGATGACATTATATTCCATATTCAATATCCCCTTTGCCAAGAATCCTGTTAATCTACCTTCAAATATCTCCCATTTGAAGCCAAGTCATTATAGTCATCATAATTTATAACATTTGTTATCATTTTTGTTCATTCCATTTATATTGTTATAATCATGGTATTTATTATTTGCCTGGTTAATTGGGTATTTCCTATGTCTATAGGTATATGAGACCTGTGGCTTTAGAAAGTGATAAATCCATTCCCAAAGAGAATCAAAGACAACGCTGAAATCCAATCAGAAGAATTCCAATTAGATATTTACTTTAACAAGCATTTACTGATCTGAAAGCGATCTCTTACTCCTCACATCTCTGTGGACCTTTTTCTGGATTTCTTCTGGACATTATTCACATTTCCCTTGACACCATATTTATTTGTATATATCTCCTTTACTCTTTTTGATTTGGAGTTCTTGAAGATGAAGGTCCATGCAACATCTAGCTTAATATCCTCAATGTCTAGGGCAGAGCCTTGCAGAGAGTTGATACTCCATAGGATCAGCACAGATCTTGGCATATAGTGGATACTTTACAAATATTGACTGTTTTATAAATAACAATTGAATTAATTTTATTGAATTATATTTCTCATCATTCTCTTGAGCCCCAAGCTTATTATTTGTATATAACAACCTCTCAACTAATATTTGCTGTTTTCCTGATTCATTTATTATGATTATTCCAATTATTTCATGTGCTATTAAATTATTTTAAATTTCTGAAAGAATATTAGTTACTTAAAAAAAATTAAATCTCATGTGCTTTGAGGAAAGAGAGTTGTAGGGAAAGTAGGCCATAGGGACAGAAGATGTATTAAATCAAAAAAAACAAAGAACTGAAAACTTCCGAGAGAAAGGTCATCATTTAAATGGTAGCTTTATTTCTTATTTTATATTATGAATCTAGTCACCAAATGAAATGAATATTTCTATCTATAAAGTAGAATAGATATATTACTCTACACATGAAACTGAAAATTTATATTATATAGAGTTTACCTTTTCCTCTAAAGGATATAATAAATTCAATATGCAACTTTCAAAGCTATCCTGATTTTCTGTATTTCCATATAGCCATTTTTCTTTTCTTTTCTTTGAATTAAAACTGCTTCAAAATTCACTTTTTTTACTTTCATTACTTTCTTATTTTTATAATCACCATCAGCTTCCATTTCTTTTCTACCATTCTCTCTCCACCTCTTAAAAAAGAAGAAACACAATTCTTATAACAAATATGCTTTTCAAGCAAGACAAATTTCTACAATGTCCATATGAAAAAAACCAAAACTCCCAATATGTTTCATTTAGAATCTTCACTATATCATCTCTGTCAGAAGGAGGATCTTACCAATACTTAGAAATTGTGATTAGTCATTTAAAATATATTATTATAGATAATTACATAATATATAATAATTATATAAATTTAATTGATATATTTTATAAGGAAATTAATATAATTATTTTTAAATCCTTTCCTTCCAACTTAGAATCAATACTATATATTAGTTCCTACTATATATTAGTTCCAAGGCAGAAGAGAGGCAAGGGCTAGGCAATGGGGGTTAAGTTACTTACTCAGGGTCACACACCAAGGAAGTGTTTGACTCCAGATTTAAACCAACAACTTCCAATCTCTAGGCCTGGCTCTCAATCTACTGAGTCAACTATCACCTGAGTAGAGTTATTTTTAACATATCGGCATGGTCAAACTATGAGCAATTTATGATCTCCCATGATTTTAGGGTTTTACCCCATATTTCCATTTTTTAATTTTTGGTATATTCTTATAGACAAATATTATAAAGATTTATGTAGAATAATTACATATATTTATAATTAATATGTTCTTATGGCTTCCAAAGTTGTTTTTGTTTTATAAAGCAACTGAATCAATACTATGTATTACTATCAAGGCAGAAAACTGCTAATGGCTAGACAATGGGAGTTAAGGAATTGCCCAGGGTTTTTATTTCCATAAATAATATTTTTGTTGTATTCTTATAATTTTGTGTATTGTCTTGGTAGGAAATCTAGAACAATTTGTAGTTCTGTAATTATTTTGAATGGGCTTTCTGCCTCTTTTTGAGGAGTTTTATTGACAATATATAGAAATGGTAATGATATGTGTATTATAATATATAATGAGATTATATTTACAAATAAATTAATATAAATAGATTATATAATTAAAATCTTGATTCTGTGCTGAATATGTTGATTGTTTCCATTAAATTTTATTTGACTCTTTTGGTTCCCTAGGCAGACTATAATATTATATTCAAAAAGTAATAGGTTAGATTTTTTTTTCTCTTTGCCTATGCTTATTTTCTCAATTTCACTTTCTTGTTATTACTATAGCAAGCATTTCTTGTACAAAGACTAATGATATTAATGTTGCTTTACTTTTAATCTTTTTGAAAAATTTGTAGTTGTGTTCATTAAACTGGCTATATATTTCCTTACAAAGTTAAATTTGTTTTTATTCTCCTATCTTCTATTATCTGTGTGTATGCATCTATCTATATGTATGTTTATATGTACAAAAATGAATTGAATTTTGTCATCCAGATTTATGTAAATGTCTTTTTTGTTAATATTGTCTATTACATTTGTAGTTACCCTTACACTGAACCAATCCTTCATTATGATGAAAACTTGATAAAAAATATAATCTAATACGGTCATAGTGTATAATCATTATTTAACATTTTGTAGTTGATCTTTATTAGAGATATTTGTCCATTGTTTTTTTTCTCTACGTTGCCTCTTGTATCAAGACCATATATGAGACATGCAGTAGTATCCCCTTGCCCTGCCCTTCAGTTTTGCTAACAGTTTATGTAATGTTATATTTTTAAATGATTCTTATAATTCATACATAAATACTTTTAGTCCTGGATTTTTTTCCCCTTAAGAGTTGATTTATGGTTTAATTTCTTTCTCTGATACTAGATTATATGAATATTTATTTACTTTCATTTTTATCATAGTATTTTATTTTTAAGTTTTCATCCATTTCATCTAAGTTATCGGTTTAATAGATTATTTTATCTTAAATTGCTATGAATTCTCTTTTTTCATATTTTAATTCTGATGATTTGGTTTCCCCACCTCCTTTTAAGAATCAAACAAGCTGAGGACAGCTGGGTGACTCAATGGATATTGAAATAGGAGGTTCACATTTGGTCTCAGACACTTCCTATCTGTGTGACCTGAGCAAGGCACCATTAGCTAGTCCTTACCACTCTTTTGCATTAGAATCAATACTAAGAAGGAAGGTAAGGATTTAAAAAAAAGAAAAAAAGAAATTAGACAAGCTAACAACCTATTTGTTTTTCCCCTACAAAAGATGGCTTCTGGTTGTATTTATCAATTCAATGTGTATATATTTTTGCTTTCTGTTTTGTTTCTCTCTATTCTGATTTTTTAAAGCCCTTACCTTCTGTCTTAGAATTGATACCAAGCATTGATTCCAAGGCAGAAGAGTACCAAGAGCTAGGTGAATGGAGTTAAGTGACTTAGGAGGGTGCTGCTAATTAGACTATATCTTTGTGATTTTGGTTATGCTATATGGCTATGTAGTATACTGGGTGTGCTGCATGGATGCTACTCTGATCCTTTCTCATGTTTGCACACTCTCAGAACCTTCCAGAGGTTTCTAAAAATCTTATTAGGCATCCCTGCTCTTGCTAGTAATTTTCCTTATTTTTTCCATTAGTATTGTTCCTGCTAATGACTTTTCAGATTTTTCCTGGGGTTTTGGTGGGAATTTGGGCTCTTCTAGGTTCCAACTTGCCACTAGCTTAGTTACAAGCCTCAAAGCTTTTTCTTTCAAAAGTCCTTATAAACGCATACTTTTTTGAAATGGAAAAAACAAAATAAGTTGGCAGATACTTAGTAATAAATACCACAAACCGCATTCCTCTATATTTGCTAAAAATGTAAAAGCAAGAAGAGCCATTATTTGCTTGAGAAAAAGATGGAAAAAATGGAATATGACTAATATGTCTTAGTCCTCCAAAAAGCACACTAAATTGAAAATCATCATTACTCTTTACTCTTGAAAATCCCCACATTGCTTTTACTCAAACTCTTAATGGTACAACTATACCACAGGATTAAGCTTTTATTCTGTTCTAGTAATCATAATCATTAATGAAAATAAAACTCATTTTGAAATAGTTCAGAGCCTTGGACTTTGGCCTGATCTACAAGTGGCTTGTGATAGATCAAAACTGTAAAATAAAGGAGACCAGGGAAATGAAACGTTACAATCCTTTCCTACTAAGAAGGAATACTAGAAAAGAATGAGCCAATTCCAAAGAGGAATCCTGTCTTCAATGCTAAAGTTCTCTTCAGTAGCATCAAAAATCATAAAATGTTCAAGCTGGACTAGTCCTAAGAGAGAGAAGGTCCAGTCCAATAGTCTTACATTACAGAAAAGGAAATTGAGCACCCCCCCAAAAAAAATAAAAGACTAGCTCAAAGCCAAAAATGTAGTTAGTGACAGAGCAAAAACAAATTTCTTCACTCTCACTAGATTTCCCTACTGACACCTACATCTACCTTTACTCTGAGATTTAGGGGTGGCAATGTCACTCAACCTTTCAAATAAACAATAGACAACTATCCCATTGTAAGTTAACATAATTTGCATATAAAATAAATTAGATAGCATCACTATTTTGCTATATGTTAACTTTCAAAATAAATTAAATAGATTCACCAACACTATTATTGATTCCTCAACCTGCAAATATAGATTGCTATAGCATTCCATTGCTAGCTTTTTCTTTAAGAGTACAATCTATACCCAAATTTAGTTTTTAGAACTGTAGTGGCACAATGTGGATGGAGAGGGTGGGGAAGGGGGCAACGGGGAAAGGTTTACTCATAATTTCTTTACAAATAAGTACATTTTATCAAAAATGCATTTTTATACACAATATGTCCTCTCATATTTGTGTTTAACCTGACATGCCTATACCTATTCCTATGACATGCCTATATAACATATAAGTATATATCTATTCATGTTGAAGATTTATCACCTACATGTTTTGAAAAATAACTATAGTGACTTCTTTAATGAAGAATAATCAGATAGATGTTACTCCTATGGAACTACTTTGTTCCAATACCATTCCAGCTAGATGTTTGGGTCAGAAAAACCATGAGAGTGACAAGTAAATGAGAAGTACAAAAGTATTTGTAATCTAAAATGCATGTATAAAGTATAGGGTAGCACAATAAGAACAATATCCCCTGACAGAATAATTAATGATGCTTGACTTGAGTTGAAGGAGTTTAATTAACCTAGATCAGAACAAATCAGGAAGTAATAGTACATCAGGAACATTCATGAAGAAAATAGTGCAACATAAGATCATTATAGGGACTTCTGCATTAAGATGCCTTCAGTGTAGAGACAGGGTTCTTCCTCTCCTCATCACTGACTAATATAGAGTGCCTCAAAAGGACAAAAAACAAGATCAGATGAGGGAAGGGACTTCACACTAGGGTGAAGAATTGAAGGTAGGTGGAATTTGGGCATTTCCACACTATAAGGAGGTGAAATAGCAACCATCAAAATGTGAGCTGATCAACCCTCCCCCACTCCACCTGCAGCACCAGAGTCAGAGCCAGTATACCAGAATCAGAGCAAATAAAGGGAAATCTCTAGGTTCTGAGGAGCTGGCTAAGAATACCACAGACTTACTCCTGAGAGCAACTAGACTTGGGACCCCAAGAGACAGAGGAATGTGG
This sequence comes from Monodelphis domestica, assembly GCF_027887165.1. Lineage (NCBI taxonomy): Eukaryota > Metazoa > Chordata > Mammalia > Didelphimorphia > Didelphidae > Monodelphis > Monodelphis domestica. The sequence continues at coordinate 441,477,712 of NC_077229.1, read as the reverse complement.
ACTTTGAGCACAGAAATAGAGCAGAGAGGTGAGGCACACAGCAGAAGTCACAGAGACTTGAAAAATAGCCTTAAGCAAAAACTTCTCCATAGCTCCATACACAGAGAGCCTTCCCTCCTCACTCAGACTTCTAGCTGGGAAATGAAGGAAAAACCATATCAATGGCCAGAAATGCCCAAGAAGTACAACATTCAACCACCAAAAAGAACAAGAGAAAGGCATTGACCTTGGATAATTTTTATGGAGAAAAAATCCAGACTACAGAGGAGACAGCAGAGGAAAACAAATAAGTAAACACATCCAAACCTTCTAAAAAATGGAAACGTGTCACAAGCTCTTGAGGAGCTTGAATTTGAGATGATGAATCAAATGAGGAAGATAGAAGAAACTTGGCAAGAAAAGTGGGAAATAGTTCAAAAAAGTAACAGTTTAAAAGACAAAAACTCCCCCTTGGAAAAAGAAGGCCAGAAATCAAATGAAATCATGAACAGATTGGAGACCAGAATTAAATAGGTCAAAACCATGAAAAGCCAGATAGATCAAACCAAAAAGGAAAAGCAAATAATCATAGGTGCAAACCAGTTTTTCAAGACCAGAATTGGGCCTATAGAAGGTAATGATCTCACAAGACAGCAAGAATTAATAAAGCAAAGTCAAAAGAATGACAAAATAGAAGGAAACATAAAATATCTCACTGAGAAAATGACTGACCTGGAAAACTAGAAGAGACAATTTGAGAATCACTGGTCTACCTGAAAACCCATAAATGAGAAACATTGACATCATACTACAAGAAATTATCCAAGAAAACTGCCCTGTTGTTCTTCAACAAGAGGGCAAAATAAATATTGAAAGAATCCACAGATTACCCTCTACATTAAATCCTCAAAAGACAAGCACCAGGAATGTCATTGCCAAATTCAAGAGCTTCCAAGCTAAGGAGAAAATATTGCAAGAAATGAGAAAGAAACAATTCAGATATCAAAGAGCCCCAGTCACAATTACATGGGATCTGGCAGCCTCTACAATAAAGGACAATAAGACTTGGAATATGATATTCAGAAAGGCAAGAAAACCGAGTCTCACCTATCCATCAAAATTGATAATATACTACCAGTGTAAAGTATAGGCACACGACAAAATAAAAGATTTCCAAGTATTTGTAAAGAAAAGACCAGAACAAAGTGGAAAGTTTGATATACAAACATAAAAATCAAGAGAAACATAAAATGTTAACTAAGAAAGAGAGGGGAAAGATTTTTTTTCTTCCAGGTTTTCAATAAGGTCAAATTGTTGAATATAAACTGTATAGGAATATACTATACAGAAAAATGTTATTTGTAACTCTCAAAAATTGCATTTACTACTATAGTAGTTAGAAGACTATAAAGAAGGAAATGATAAGCAAAGTAGGCAAACACAGAATAGTATACATGTCAGACCTTTGGGAAGGGAAAGATTTTAAAACTAAGCAAGACTTAGAAAGAGTCACAAAATGTAAAATAAATAATTTTGACTACATCAAATTAAAAAGGTTTTGTACAAACAAAACCAATGTAACTAAAATTAGAAGGGAAGCAACAAATTGGGAAACAATCTTCATAACAAAAACCTCTGACAAAGGTCTAATTACTCAAATTTATAAAGAGCTAAACCAATTGTACAAAAAAAATCAAGCCATTCGCCAATTGAAAAATGGGCAAGGGACATGAATAGGCAATTTTAAGTTAAAGAAATCTAAACTATTAATAAGCACATGAAAAAGTGCTCTAAATCTGTTATAATCAGAGAAATGCAAATCCAAACAACTCTGAGGTATCACCTCACACCCAGCAGATTGGCTAACATGATAGCAACGGAAAGTAATGAATGCTGGAGGGAATGTGGCAAAGTTGGGACATTAATTAATTGCTGGTGGAGTTGTGAATTGATCCAACCATTCTGGAGGGCAATTTGGAACTATGCCCAAAGGGTGATAAAAGACTATCTGCCCTTCGATCCAGCCATAGCACTGCTGGGTTTGTGCCCCAAAGAGATAAGGAAAAAGACTTGTACAAGAATATTCATAGCTGCGCTCTTTGTGGTGGTAAAAAAATTTGAAAATGAGGGGATGCCCATCAATTGGGGAATGGCTGAACAATTTGTGGTCTATGTTGGTGATGGAATACTATTGTGCACAAAGGAATAATAAAGTGGAGGAATTCCATGGGGACTGGAACAACCTCCAGGAATTGATGCAGAATGGGAGGAGCAGAACCAGGAAAACATTGTACACAAAGACTGATACACTGTGGTACAACCGAACGTAATGGACTTCTCCATTAGTGGCAATGCAATGACCCTGAACAACCTGGAGGAACCTACAAGAAAAATCCACATTCAGAGGAAACACTGTGGGAGTAGAAACACCGAAGAAAAACAAATGCTTGAGTACATGGGTCCAATGGTCAAAGGATGTAGTCTCTAAATGAACAGCCTAGTGTAATCAACAATATGGAAATAGGTCCTGATCAAGGACACAAGTAATATCCAGTGAAATTGCACATTGACTGTGGGAAGAGTGGGTGGAGGGGAGGGAGGGAAATAATATGATTATTGTAACCAAGGAACAATGTTTTAAATCGACTACATAAACTTATTCAAATGGGAAAGAAAAAAAAATAAAGCCCTTTGGGCATAGTTCCAAATTGCCCCTCAGAATGGTTGGAACAATTCACAACTCCACCAGCAGTGTATTAGTGTCCCAATTTTGCCACATACCCTACAACATTCATTACTTTCCTTTGCTGTCATGTTATCCAATCTGCTAGGTGTGAGGTGATGCCTCAGAGTTATTTTAATTTCCATTTCTCTAATCAGGTGGGATTTAGAACACTTTTTGATGTGCTTATTGATAGTTTTTATTTCATCATGTGAAAACTGCCTATTCATGTCCCTTGACCATTTGTTGATTGAGGAATGGCTTGATTTTTTGTAAATTTGACTTAGTTCCTTATATATTTGGGAAATTGAACCTTTGTCAGATAGTTTTTTTTATTAAAAATGTTCTCCCAGTTTGTTACTTTCCTTCTAATTTTAGTTGCATTGGTTTTGTTGACTCTTTTTTTATGTATTGATGAGATTTATTGATTTCTTTGAGGTTTTCTTTTCACTAAAAACATCTTTATTATATGTGATGACTATATGAGAGGGGAAAGGTACACAAAAGGAAATTTGATAACTTAAAAACAAAAAATTGCAATAAAATCTATCATTTAAGGGACTAGAGGCATAAAATGTGCTGCTTTGCATGAGTATGTCTAGTCATCTTCCAAGTACCCCCATGTACCAATGAAATCAGATACAATCTAATTTCTCTAGAACTTAAGCATACCCTATATAGAGGACATTTGATAAATGTTTGTCTTATTAGTTGGATTGCATTTTGTTAACTATAACAACTTTGGAAATCTACTAAAAAGAAGTGCAATCTATTATTTCATGTTGCAATTTATTGAAATTCTTATTGTAACAACTGAAACATATCTTTTCAGGGGGAATATGATATTCAATGTCCAGTCAAGTTGTAAGAGCCCTGAGAGATTGAGTAATGTAATCCTTTACCTTTTTTAATCAAAATAATACCTTAATAATACAAATTAGGTTTTTTGTTTGTTAGGTTTTTTTAAAGATTTTTCTAAGAATCACTTCCAGGGCCCAAATCATTCTCACCCTCATGATTTTTCTTAGAATAACCATTAAAAGTTCAAATAAGTGATCTGGGACCCCTAAATTATCACCTCTAATTAAATGAACTTTTTTTGACCTCCTCTTCCCCAGATTAAATAATATCCATTCCCCATTAGTCTTTAAAATAGATTCCATTTCCCACTCTTCTCAATTCTACCTTCTCTATACTATTGTTGAGTCTTAGATCCCTAAAACCAATACAGTATTCCAATTAAAGTCAATCTAGACTTATATGCAATAGAAAGGTTATTTCCTTGTGGCTATTACAACAAATTCTGGCTAAGTTTTCTTTTAAATTCTTTTCTCTATTTTTTTTTTTGCTCAGAGAACAATTACTTTGCTGCAAGAATATAGATTTAAATGATTTTTCCATTTGTGTCTATCATTGAAAGAATTTTATCTGAAAGGGTTTGTGTAGGGTATAGATAAAAGCAAGGCATAATGGAAAGAACTGGCTTTGGGAGCAGAAGCCTTGGGCTCAGATCTCAGCTCTGCTTCTAATTTCCTGTGTGATGCTCAGCAAGTCCATTCATCTCTGAATTCAACTTCCTCAAATTTAAAAAGAAAGAGTTGAACTAAAAAGTTTTTAAATCTGATTCCATCACAAACCCTACATTCCTAAGACTCTAATGCTTGTGAAATAGAAACTTCAGTATTCAAACTCAGGCACATGGCCACATGAATCTGGCACCAAGTTGCCAAAGATGGCCAGAGGAGATGATTGGATTTAAGTCACTACGCCCTCAGCATGTTATATTTTCAGTGTGGAGTTTGCCAGAAAAATGTCATTATATTTCTGGCTTTCCCTTCTCTGGTCTGTGCAAGGAGTTATAGAGTTGGAATAAAAAAACAATTTCTTTTTCAAATTTCAGTCATTATATAATTTTTAAGAGCATCAAGTTTATCTCAATCAGTCTCATTGAATTGACTATAGTTGAAAGGGGACCTTAAAGGCTGTCTAGTTCACCCATCCTCCATCAGCATACAAATGAAGAAACTAAAGCCCATAACTATGGGCTATGACTTCTTCAAGGTTATAAAGTTAGTAAGTCACACAGCTGATATTTGAATATAGTTTGCTGATGTTTTCAAAATTAAGTAATTTTAAAATTAGTAATATGGTAAATTGACTTGTAAATTCACAGAAAATCTTCATTCTTGTGTATAAATATGTTTTGAATACTTACTGTGTACAAGGTTCATTGTGTACTTGACAATGTAGGGGATATGAAGATGAAGAAGAAAGAGCCCCTGACTTTAAGAAGTTTGCCTATTCATTATAGTGCATACAAATACTTAATTAAAGGTATAATGAATTAAGTGACATAAAGAAGTTGTATGAATAAAGTACTAGGAAAATTTAAGGGGCATAGGTCTCAAAAATTGAACTTTGATCTGGAGTGACTTAAAGGTCATTTCTCATTTTACCTCTGAGGAAATTGAGGTCCATGGAGGTTGTGACTTGCACAGTACTAACACAGGTGTTGTTTAGTGATGCACTGGTGTCTAACTCCTTGTGACCTAAATAACCATAGCACTTCAATATAGTCCATGTAGTTTTCTTGGCAAAAATTCAGGAGTGATTTGCCATTTCCTTCTCCAGTAGATTGAGGCAAACAGAAGTTAAGCGACTTGCCCAAGGTCACAGAGTTAGTGAGGTGCTGATTCTATATTTCAACTCAAGTATTCCTGATTCCCAGCCCAGCTCTCCTCATACTTGGCCACCTATCTGCCTCCACACACAGTTACAAAGTGGAAAAATAAGAATTCAAACCTAGGGCTTTTGATTTTACATCTATTGATTTTGTCATTGCAGCACACTACCTCTCTGAAAAGACTGATGGTAAGTGCATTTAAAGACTGAGAAGTTCTTGTTCAGCACATTCTTCTCAATTTTGATCTTGAGGCTTTTTTTCTTTTTGGTGAAGAGGGGTGAGAGTTAGGAAGAATTTCAGGCATTTCTACCTTCACATAAGCATTAAAATACATAATTTGCTGTTGGATAGAGCAAAAAGCTTCAGAGAAAAATTAGCATTTGAGCTAAGATTTTATGGTTTAGTAGGATTTTAAAAAGTGGAAATGGGCACAATAGCATAATAACTATATTTACCTAAATGATATCCAGGGTTCAAAATGCGCTATATCACGTCCTCACAAACTTCTATTAAGTAGACATTACAAGTATTATTGTTCACATTTGAGAAGATTGAGGTTCAGCAAGCTTAAGAAGCTTATATATAGCATAGTCAATGTGTCAGAGGAAAGGCAACCTAAGTTTTCCTGACTTGACGTCCAGAACCCTGGACAGTGCTTAGTAAAAGCTGGGGAATATCTTGTATCTTGTGAGTCTGGAGAATGGCATATGTATGTGTAGGAGAGTAAAGGAGAAATGACAAGAAAAATGATTTAGTCTCAGGTTGTAAACAGCCCTAGATACCTGACTATTGAGACAGAATTTTATTCTGTAAATCTTAAGGAGCTATTAAGAGTTTGGGGGTTTGGGATGGCATGGTTAGAACTGTGCTTTAGGAAGATGGCCCTTTTCTCCTTCAAATATAATTCTTAGCTAGAAACTCTGTTGCAGTTGTTTTTTATCTTCTCATAATGTTGTGTATGTAATTTATTTCTTTTTGTTACCATTTATTATATATGTAATATGTAACAGTCATTAATGCCTATGATTTATTATAAATATATAATAAATGTTAACGAACATGTTTATCCAAGAGAAACAAATTCTCACATTAGCTGTCCCAAAATCTATGACTTATTCTTTTTCCCTCCTCCCCCCTCCCCAAGAAGGCAAATAATATAATATAGGCTATTTATATTAGCATATAATACGTTACCCTGTTCATCATATTGTGAAATGAAATAAATATTGCTTACACTAAAGAAACATTCATGGAGGAAATAAGGTGAAGAATGGCATGTTTCAAGCTGACCTCCCAATTATAAGACTATAAGCTCTAGAAGGCCAGGGATATTTGAACCAGATACCATATACAGCCCCTATTAGAGTGCATCACGACCAATAGTCACTAAATGTCTGTTGACGTTGAAACCAGGGAGATTTGCTATCAGTGGGTAGAATGCATTGTGTTCAGAAAGCATAGTGACCAAAAGACCAGTTAGGAATATAAAATAATCCAGATAGGAAGCTATAACACCTGAACTAGTGTCGTGACAATGGAAATAGAAAGAAGAGAAGAGTTATGAAAGCTATTGGGGAGTAAAATTATTTTCTTGGCTTTAATACTAATATTCTGTTTAAATTATAATGCCCTATCCAAAGACCTAAAAGGATGTCTATTCTGGCTCATTTCAAAATGCTAAAAAATAATTTGAATACTCTAACTCACCTTGAAAGAATAGAGAATTCTACTTCCCTTTCAAGGCTCTGTCCTTTTAAAATTACATGGACCTATAGGACAGTTTAAAAAAAAGATTCCCACACATTTTTACCTTTTATTATCCAGAAAATATTTCAGAGGTGGAATGGCAAAAGATTGATAAGGAATTTCTTTTTTCTGTACACTTAGAAATGCAAGCACTATTTATACAAATAATTTAAATTATGACCATGAGTTAGTTGTAGATCTTCTTACCTACATCTAAAGAAATTTAGACATGAATTATACCATAATAGATTTATCTGTAATTTATCCAGAGTATCACAACTGAGTACAAACCAAAGAGAAAAATTCCCCTTTTTTTTGCATCAGATCCAGAACTGAAATTGGGTGGTCTCAGTCATAGAATCAGAGATTTAAAGCTGAAAGGGACCTTAACATTCTTATATTACCCTTGCATTTTTACAAATGTGGAAATGGAAACACAAAGAATGCTAAATATTTTGCCAAAGATTGTGCAAATAATGAGCAAGAGAGCCATAATTTGAACCCAAGTCCTCCGACTCTGAGTCCAGAATTCTTTCCAATGTATTATGTAATCTAATTAATAATTTATTCCTCAAGTAAATACAATGAAGGTGAGAGCTCAAGCCAGGAGAAAGTCCAATAATCAGTATCCTGCTTCATTAAGACTGTGCCAACTGAATCTACTCCAATGTTCTTCACTCTAGATAAGACAAATGGTTTTATTATGATTTAATTATAATTAATTTAATTCAAATGATTAACTTAAAAGAGTTTTACATTTGCTTCTGGATTTTCTAAAGTAATTCACATATAAAGCATATTGTTTTGTAGGATTTTGTTAGGATGAAAAACTTTTTAAATTATTTATTTTTTAAAGGAGGAGGTCCTAGGAAGTCAGTATGATCTAGTAGATAAGGCACTATATCTGGAGTCAGGAAGAACTGAGAACAAATCCTGCCACAGACACTTACTTATGACCCTGGGCAAGTCACTAAATTATTCTATGCCTTTAATTTCCTCATATGTTAAAAAAAAAAGACAAATTAGAATCAGTGACTTCAAAGGTACTTCCCAGTTGTAAATTTAAGACTTTGCAAAAATAAGTAGAAATTGAAATGTATCAGAAGAACTCTCTGAAGATAATTATGATAAATTTAAGGTAATGAAAAAAAAATGAGAAAGCCAGAGATTGTGTCAGAAGCAGCTGTTTAGGAGATAAAGAAAAATCATAGGGGAAAAAAAAGAAAATTTTAATAATGAATGGAGAATTGAAAGAAAGAGGCAGTCCATGAAAGCTAGAAAGGCTACCTATAATAAATTCTTGATGAAAAGAAGAATAAGTATATAGAGAATTCCAAATTATACATAATAAAGAGGTGGTTCTTTTTTATTTCGAAATGTTTTTGGATCAAGTTTGCAGAAGACCTAGACTCAACTCTCATTTCTAAATCTTACTAATGTGCCCTTAAGCAAATCATTTAACTCCTCTCCACAAATTTCACAATCTGTAAAATGGGGATAATCATATTTATTAATTACATGATTATTGTAAGAAAGACACTTAGTGAAGTGCCATATAAATTGGACCTTTTAGCATCAATCATAATGACTTATGTCAGACAAAATTAATTTTAATTTATTTATATCCCTAAAACACATATCCACTATTGATAAAAAAAAGTTATAAAATCTCTAAGAAGAGAATATTCAAGAAAAAAAGAATAAACAATAAACATTTATTGCTGCGCAATGGTCAAGAAAGATGAACTTTGAAAAAGGAATATTATATTTAAATATTCTAAAATCATTTGGAACTCTGGAAAGTGTTTCTGATCATAAACCAATTTGTATTGTGGTTAAAAGAGTTAAAGGAGAAAAGAAGCAATGAATGAAGAAAGCTTTTTCATAGAGTTTACCTGGAAAAAGAAGGACATAGGGTGATAATTGAAGAGGGTTAGATAGTAATATCTAGTGATAGGTTTTAAAGGATAGGGGAGATGGGCATTTTTGTGGGCAGCAGAAAAGAAGCCAGTAATTTGTACCCAGAAATGAACTAATTAATCATTTTAAGGTATTGCTTAAGAGATTCAGAAATAGCAAGATTTGTGAAGGGAAGAATTCAATGCAGAAAATTCCTCCAATGAGGAAATAGTGTCTTGATGGATAGAAATTGAATTCTTGAGATAAAAATAGGCTTTTATAGAAGACAAGTCCCTTAATATTTCAAAACTTCATTTTCCTCTTTGGTAAAATTGATGTTTCTCATTCATAATACTAGATCATTAAGAATTACTTGCAAGATATTATAACAATAAAAATTCATTTACTTATTGTCTGATAATAAACATCAGGCAAGTGAAGGAAGGGAGCCCAGCAGTACTAGATCTCAAAACATAATACAAAGCTATAATCATCAAAACAATATGGTAATGGGTAAGAGAGTATTTGATCATTGGAACAGATTTAGTACATGATATACAGAAACAAATGAATATAATAGCATTGTATTCGATAAAACCAAAAAATTTAAAGCACCATATAAATGTATGTTAGCATTTTTATTTTCAGTGTCTGACACAATGCCTAAAAATATGCAATATATACATGCAAATATATATTTGACAAATTTAAAAATATAAATGAATTGAATCTCCAAGAGTTCATAATACCAGGGATAGTTAATAGGATAAGTATTCTCTATTAAATGCAAAGCAGACATGAGTAAAATGGAAATATATATTGCATAAAAACGCTGGCATTACCTTTATCAGATTATTTGCTGCCTTAGGGAAGGGGAGGGAGAGGGAAAGAGAGAACCTGAATCACAAATATCAGAAAACATTAGCCAAAAATTGTTTCTAACCAATACATAATATTGATTCTAAGCTAGAATGTAAGATTTTGGGGGGAAGTTTCTACTTGTAATTGAAAAAAAATTTACGTTAGAAAGATATAGCCTAGATCTGTACAATATAGTCCTATGTACTTAGAAATGGAAGGGAGCATAGATTCTATAAAAGATTCTTATTCAGTCATGGGGCTGCACTAGAATATTCAGGAAGTCCCTTCCTCTCCTGACATTCTGTAATTCCGTGAATGCTCTTGGGCCATAGATCAGGATCTCTCTCCCAGATCTCTTGACTCTTTACAAGGGAAAGAATTCACAGCATGGTTTAGAAATAAGATAGTCTTTTAAACATAGATTTTTAGATATTAGAGTAGGTTAACAAGTAAAAGATTAGAATCTAGCCAGGAGACTGTTACAAAAACAGAAGAGATTCCCCTGATTTCAGAATCATGTGTGATATCTAAAGGGAGAATGATAGGTTATATTGAGCAGTGAAGATTTCTTCTAGTTCTGTGATTTTGTAAAATCAAAACAAAACAAAATAAAACAAAGTTTTTGTGAATCTTATAAAGAAGAGAGATAGAAGTATTTGAAAGCTTGTCAGATGAGAGAATATATGTATATTTGTGTATATATATATATATATTTCCATTTATATATGAACCCTTATCTTCTGTCATAGAACTGATATTAAGTATCAGTTCCAAGGCAGAAAAGTGATAAAGGCTAGGTGATTGGGGTAAAGAGACTTGCCCAGGGTCATATAGATAGAAAGTGTTTAAGGCTAGATTTGATATGAGGCTTGGCTCTCTATCCATTGGACACCTAGCTGCCCCAAAGGAAAATAATATTAAACTTGGTATAGAATTGTAAGCAGATAAGGGATTTGTATGGAGAAAGAAGAGAAAAAGAAAGGTGGTGAGTAGAACAGGAAAAAAATATTTCTTTCCACCCTATAATTTACTGTTTGGTATAAAATGAGAAAAATTCTATAAAGAGACTTCATTCCTACATGGGACTTTTTGACCCCAGATATGCAGAAAAACAGCCATTTTGGTAGCAATATTATCTCAGAATACAAATAGACGCTGGGAGTGGGGCAAGATAGGAGTATTCCCAGTAGGGAAGTTTATTCAACATTGGCTTCAGTGCTTCCATCAACCATTCATGATTGTTCTCATGTAGGGACAACTTATGTGGAAGCCCTACATCTCTATCTTCATTCATTTTAAATATACTTTGACTCTTTAGCTTGTTAAAATCTTACACCCTATACCAAGATAAGGTCAAAGTGGGAATATGATTTAAACATAAAGAATAATATTATAAGTAAATTAGGGAAACATAGAAGAGTTTATCTGTCAGATCCATGAAGAAGGGAAAAAAATTATGACCAAAGAAAGAACATTACAGGATGTAAAATGAATCATTTTGATTATATTATAGTAAAAAAAGGTTTTGTACAAACAAAACCAATGCAACTAAGATTAGAAGGGAAACAACAAAATGGGGAAAAAATGTTAACAAGTTTCTCTGATAAAGGTCTAATTTCTCAAATATATGAAGAACTAGGTCAAATTTATAAAAATTCAAGTCATTAATCAACTGATAAATGGCCAAGGATATGAATAGGAAGTTTTTAGATGAATACATCAAAGTTATTAATTATCAGATTAAAAATGTTTTAAATCCCTCTTGATTAGAGAAGTACAAATTAAAACAACTCTGAAGTACCATATCATACCTATCAGACAGGGCAATATGACAGTAAAGAAAAATGATAAATATCGGAGGGAGTGAGGCAAAATTGGGGCACTAACATTACTAGTAAAATTGTGAACTGATACAACCATTCTGGAGGACAATTTTGAAATATGCCTTAAGGGCTAAAAATGAATGGATATCTTTTAATCCAATAATACCACTACTGGGCCTGTACCCCCCCCATGGAAAAATATCTATTTATACAAAAATATTTATAGCTGCTCTTTTTGTGGCAAAGAATTGGAAAACAAAAGGATGTCCCTCAATTAGTGAATGGCTAAACAAACTGTAGTATATGAGGGTGATGGAATACTATTGTACTATAAGGATTAATGAACAGAATGATTTCAGAAAGAACTGGAAAGACCTGCATGAACTAATGAAAAGTGAAATAAGCAGAACCAGGATAACACTGTATACAGTAACTACATTATTGTGGAATCATCAAATGTGATAAACTTTGCTAAAAGCAATACAAGGATCCAGAACAATGCTGAGGGACTTATGGAAAAGAATAATATTCACTTCCAGAGAAAGAACTGTTAGAGTAGAAATGAAGATGAAAACATGATTTATCACTTGTTTATTTAGATAAAATTTGGGCAGTTTGGGTTTATGAGATTATTTGCTTATAAAAATGAATAATATGAAAATATGTTTTGTTTGAGAATAGACATGTAACCCAGATTGAATTGCTTGTCAGCTGTGGGAGGGGGGAGGGAAGAAGAGATAAAAACAATATGGATTAAATAATTTGGAGAAAATTATATGGAAATTTGTTATTAAAATAAAAATATATTTTTTTAAAAAAAAGCAGTGACCCAACAACAAAAATAAATAAATAAATGAAATCTCTTGGCAGTCATGGGTTATTAGGGATGTGGTAACACTTCATTAGAATATTTTTTCTCATACTATTTATCTTCCTTTAGGCCCTAAGCCAACCAGGACAAGCAAAACAATAGTGAAAGAAGGTAAGTTTCATTATATGTTAATTGAAAAAATTGAGACTTAGAGGTAGGGTGAGACCTCCATTTCTAGCCATTTCTTCCTGTAGTCATATTGGTTTTTCTTCTGCTGTTGCCTCCAAGGAGATCTCCATGCTCTCCCCTTCCCATTTCTATAAACTAAATGTGTGCACCATGGACCATCTCACTGTTTAAGGTCAAACAAAACTATTACTACAGGTTGGCAAAATCTCCCAAAATGTCTACTGCATATACACTTCTCTAGCTGGGGTTCTCGAAAAATGCCTCAACCATTTCTTTGGTGTTTGCTCACCTGGAACCAAAAGGTTAAAAATCTCATTGGGACAATAAAAGTCTGAAGAAGTGGACCCAAATGGAGGATCATTCACAAAATATTTTGCAGCCTTCCTGTCTAGTGTGGAAAGCAGGGTCAGGTGATAGAACTGGTTCTTCATTGCCTGAGGATACCTTCAGCTGAAAGCCACCATTGCCACTGAAGTTTATTTTGGCTGCTTTTCCCTGGTGAGAGTCAAAGGTGGGGACAAGTCAGAAGCTTCCAAAGAATATTTCTTTTTTTAAAGGTTTCATTTTTATTATGACAATAATAAAATTGCATGATGCAAAACCTACTTCCATATTGGTCATTATAGTCCGAGTAAAGTCATATATAACCAAATCCCCAAAATCAAAACTCAAATATACTGATGTGAAAGATGACTCCGGCAGTTCTTTCCCTGGAGGTGGATGGCATTCCCAATCATAAGTCTTTCAGGATTGTCCCAGATCATTGCACAGCTGAGAGAAGCCAAGTCTTCACAGATAATCATTATCCAATATAGCTGTTATTGTGTACAATGTTCTCCCAATTCTGCTTGCTTCGCTCTGCACCAGTTCCCACAGATCTTTTCATCTTTTTTCTGAAATCATCTTGCTTAAAATCATTTCTTATAGCATAGTAGTATTCCAACACCAATATGTACCATGATTTGTTCAGCCATTCCCTGATGGATGGACATCACTTCAATTTCCAATTCTTTGCAAAAAGATCAGCTAGAAATATTTTTGTAAAAAATATTTTGTAAAGTAAAATAATTTTGTAAAGTAAAAAAATATTTTGTAAAGTAAAATAATTTTATAAAGTAAAAAAATATTTTGTAAAGGTCCTTTCCCCTTTTATATTATCTCTTTGGGATATAGATCCAGTAGTGACTTACCAGATGAAAGGGTATGCACAATTTTATAGTGCTTTGGGTGTAATTCCAAACTGCCTTCCAAAATGGCTGGATCAGTTCACAACTCCACCAACAATACATTATTATCCCAATTTTACCTCATCCCCTCCAATATTTGCCACTTTCCTTTATTGCCATATTGGCCAATCTGATAGATTGGTAGATTGGCAGTACCTCAGAGTTGTTTTATTTTTTATTTCTCTATCAGGAGGGATTTAAAATATTTTTTTCATATGATTATTGATGGGTTTGATTTCTTCATTGGAAAATTTCTTGTTCGTATGCATTGATCATTTATCAATTAGAAAATGGCTTGTGTTCTTATAAATTTTACTTAGTTCTTCATAAACATGATAAATTAGACCTTTATCAGAGTCATTTGTTATAATTTTTCCCCAGTTTGTTGTTTCCCTTCTAATCTTGGTTAGATTAGTTTCATTTGTACAAAAGTTTTCAAATTTAATTTAATTGAAATTATTCATTTTACATCTCTATCTCTTGTTTGGTCATAAATACTTCCCTTCTCCAAAGATCTGCCAGGTAAACTATTCTGTGTTCCTCTAATTTACTTATTTATTTATTTTAAAAAAAAACTTACCTTCCATCTTGGAGTCAATACTGTGTATTAGTTCCAAAGCAGAAGAGTGTTAAGGGCTAGGCAATGGGGGTTAAGTGACTTGTCCAAGGTCACACAGCTCAGAAGTAGCTGAGTGCAGATTTGAACCCAGGACCTCCCATCTCTAAGCCTGGCTCTCAATCCACTGAGCCGCCCAGATGCCCCCTGTGTTCCTCTAATTTAGTTATGGTATCTCTCCTTATATCTAAATCATATATCTATTTTGACCTTATCTTGGGTGTGAGATACTGATCTATTCCTAGCTTCTGCCATAGTGATTTCCAAGTTTCCTAGCAGGTTTTGTTAAAGATTAAGTTCTTATTCTAAAATCTGGCATCTTTCAGTTTATCAAACACTATGTTGCTAAGGTCATTTACCTCTGTATATTGTATATCTAATCTACTCAATTGATCTACCATTCTATTCCTTAGCCAGTACTATATTGTTTTGACGATTGCTGCTTCAAGCTTCCCTCATTCACATTTTTTTCATTACTTTCCTTGATATTCTTGATCTGTTGTTCTTCCAGATGAATTTTATTATTATTTTCTAGTTCCATAAAATAATTGTTTGTTAGTTAATTGGTATGGCACTGAAGAAATGAATTACTTTAGATAGAATTGTCATTTTTATTATATTAGCTCAGCCTATCCATGAGCAATTAATATTTTTCCAAAGTTTTCCAATGCAAGATGGAACCTTTAAAGATTTAAAGACTACTATCCAATCCCTTTCCTCCTTTATAACTTCTTTTATCTTAGATAAATGCCCTCCTTTCCAATCCTCTCACTTTCCTGTCATCCCTTTATGGATTCACTGCAGCTTGTCTAGTTTTCCTGAAATATGGTGCTCCAGGCTAACACACAATCATCCATCCACACATGACCTGATCAGGGCAGAGCTTCTAGGTGGCATAGTAGATAAAGAGTAGAACACTGAGCCAAGAAGATCTCTCTGCTAATATTTCCTCAGATGCTTACTACATTTGTGACCCCGGGGGCATGTCACACAACTTCTTTCAGTCATTTTCCTCCTCTGTAAAATGGGGATAATAATATCACCTAGCTCACAAGTATCTAAATCAAGGATGATGCAAACTTTAAAAGTGTTATATAAATATTAACTCAGTGTTACTAAGAAGTGATCTCTCTTTTTTCAGACTCTGTTCTTCAATTAATGCAGTATAAGATGACATTAATTTGGGGGAAGGTTTCCACAAAGAAGTGAAAAACAAACTTTTCTGCCTTTCTATTAGTTCTCACTTTCTATCTTCCAGGTTTGTGGGGAGGATCAAATGAAATTATATACTTATTTATTTATTCATTTATTTAGTTAGTTGGTTAGTTAGTGGTTTGCAAAACTTAAAACCTCATGTAAAGTATATAAAATCTTATTATTGGCTATTACTCCTTCATTGGGACAGTACCTGATGGTTTTCTACCCTATTAGATAGGTCCCACGAGATCTCAAAATTAAAGACAGAACCTTCAAATATCTATATAATAGCTTTTCAGTTTCCTGATAACAACTCTGTGAGGTAGAGAGAACAAATATTATCCACTCTGTTTTGTTGCTGAGAAAATTTTACAGATAAATGTGTAGATTTATGTGTAGAATGTGTAGATCCAATTCACAGATGTTATTAGAGTCTATAGAGTTTCCTGAGGCTTGATTATTCACATCCATACAATCTTCTCCCTTCTAGCAAATTCCTCCCCTTTCCTTGCCACCTCTACTTTAACACTATATTTACCAAGCACCTTTATATTTCTCCATAAAGACATGTTTATTTTTCCACAAAGATTTCCCAGTGTAGATAAGGGATTTGGAAAAGATGTTAAAAAAAGAATCTGTCAAATGTTGGAGAGACTTGTAAGAAAGTACCATTAATATGCCATTAGTGAAGCTATATTAGTTCCTCCAACCATTTTGAAAAACATTATAATTATCCAAGAAATTATTAAGTTTTTCACCCTTAAGGAACAAATAATCTAAATAGTCAGTGTATAATGAAGGAAGTCAATAAAAAATCCCTATGTATAATATATTCATATCAATTAAGATGGAGTAAATTTAAATTCAGCTTAACAAATATTTATTGGTATTTAGTCTCTTTTCACATTATTCTGCTGATCAAATTCCACATTTCTACATGGAAAGAATGAACACTGATTCTGGACACCATAAAATGTCTTTCTCTTTGAGCTTTTTCTTTTCTTTGGGGCATGCTTAAAGAATAATATTAAATGATTTTTTATTCTCCACAACCTCAAGTGGCCAAAACAGAAAAAATGTCTTAGTCATTAAAGGTCACTGTATCAATCAATCAATCAACAAATATTTGTTGTATCTATTTGCAGCAGGCTCTGTGCTAGAGGATATAACAAAGAATAAAGTGATCCCAAATCAAAATGAGTTACTCAAGAAGTTGAGGGGGAACTGAGATGTAGTTGACCATGTGGGAAGACCATAAAATGTAATAAAGAGAATTCAGGAAAGGATCCAAGGAATCAGAGATAACCAGAGATAAAAAGGAATACAATTTCTAAATTTTTCTTTAGGTATGCCCTGTTGCACGTGGCCCATTTTAAGAGCTGGATAATACAAACTATCAACAAAGCCCAATTATCTCTCTATTTTTTTTTAAACCGTTATCTTGTCTTTGAATTGCTACTGTGTATTGGTTCCAAGTCAGAAGAGTGTTAAGGGCTAGGCAATGGGAGTTAAGTGACTTGCCCAGGGTCACACAGCTGGGAAGTGTCGGAGGACAGATTTGAACCTCCCATCTCTAAGCCTGGCTCTGAATCCACTGAGCTACCCAGCTGCCCCATGTGGCCAATCTTAAGACATATACTCCTTAGAGGCATAGACTTTTTTCACTATCTCGTCTCTTGTAATAAACTTTGTATTTTATGTGTTTGCTTCATAGCTCAAAACACAACTCCATCCTTAATACTAATTATTTTCAAATAAAAAGTAATTGTGACTTCAGTCTGGAAGTGAAAGGTAATAACTGTTCCAAACCATAAGAAAATGTACCATCTATATATGGGGATAGGCATAAGAATATTGTGCCCATCTTTAAGCCACAAACTCTATTTTGCAATACTATTTGATGCTATTTTATGTTTCTTATTGCCCATTTATGTGGATGACTTGGTTCATATATCCATAGAAATCAGAAAATAAAAATTCCTTTTAATCACCTAGAAATAAGTAAATTGGCTTGTTGATGTTAGATTCTAGTTAATTTGGATGGCCCTGGATAAACACAATGAGACAAAGAAAACATAAATGTGTCTTAAGTGACTGAAATAGCAAGTTATTTGGGCATAGAATAGTTCTTTGTAGAACTTCAATCAATCAAAAAAAAAAAAAAAACATTTATTAAGGACTTATGGTGTGCCGGGACACTGTACATGCAAAAATTGACAAAAAAATAGTCCCTGCCCTCAAGGAACTCACAATTTAATGGGAAAGAAAACACACAAACAAGTATATGCCAGTTCTAATAATTAACAAAGGAAAAGTGCTAGTGAGAGATTGAGAATAATACCAGGTTGTAAACCTGACGAATTGGAAATATGGCAAAGCCTTTTGTAGTAACCGAGAAGAGTCTCTTCACTCTGTTAAATCGTGTTATCTGTAATGCTGTTGTCACCTTGGAGATGTGCGATTTTCAGAAGTAGGCTTCATGGTATTTGACTGGTAATTAGTGTAAGCTGCCACAGGTGGCTAATGTTTCCCTCGCTTTGGCCCCTCACCACCACCCTGCTCCAATGCCTTGGTATTGTATCAGAGGGGATTTAGGGAGAGATGACAGGGGATTCAAAAAGATGTTACACCAGGAAACAGCTTTGAAGGAAGGGAGCTAATTTCAGAGGACACCCTTACTTCCTGTTCTCATCACTAAGCAACCTTAATGGAGTTAGACTCAACAGATGGTGAGTCAGTTCCTCCCTCTAATTACAAACATTTTCAGAACAGTTTCTTTAGTTGGAAAGGATCTATTTATTTCCTTGGGGGAAGGAAATAAGAGGGGAACTGGGAGAGAGGGAAAGAGGGGTCTTCCCTATTCTAATTTATATCACTTATTGAAGGCTTTGACAAAGGAATACAATTTCTTCTGCTGAGAGAAAACAACAGTAATCCTGCTGAGGTCTTTTCTGGGCAAGACTCTCTTTTCCTTCTGCTCAAGTTAGATGGAGAAAGGTAACAACCAAGATTTTCTTCAGCTTTCCTCTATTCACACTATTATCCAGTGAGAAGTGAAATGGTGTGTGATCAGATCACTCCCAAGCAGAAGTGTGTGTCCAGAATTCAGCTTGGGACTAACTGCTTCCTTCCTCAACCTTCTATAGAATTTTCTCTCTCCTCCCTCCATGGGTCTGGGTCTGGATTCCATGCATTTCTTGAGCTCTTCTCCTTTTGCGTTTCATTTCTTCTGTCTGTGCCCGTTCCCTCAATCACAGAGTCCATAGGCAAGCCTTACTAAATTAATGAATGTATCTTTCCCATGAAGTTATGTTTTTACCTTTCTTTAAACAACAATGACTCCAAAGGCAGTAGATACAAACATTAAAGAATAGTCTTAGAATAAAATACAGTATTTAGAATAGGAGGCAGCATTATACAATGGAAGGAGCATTGGCTATTGACTTGGGAGGATTTACATTCAAATCTTGCCTCTGATTCACATGATCTTTGACCATGAGCAAGTAACTTAACCATCCTGAGACTGAGTAAAACACAAATTGTCCTTGAACGTCTTTTCTAGCTAAAGATCTAGGATCTAAGATTATATCAATCATGAAATATAAACACACCCAGATAGAAATCAATAATCATTAATTTTAATCATAGCCTTATTTGACTCCAGTTTTTCCCATATTTAATAGTATTAACCCATGTTGAGTGTTTTAAATTAGGGGAGAAAATTCTCCTAGGTCATGTCCATAGTTCTAGAATGCTTTGAGACATAAATTCGGGACAGCTTGGAATCAAAATTCCATTGTCTTTTGCCAACAATCTCAAGCACAGTTTTAATAATCTATTTATAATAATTAATGGGATGACCTTGTTCTTTTCTCTTTCCTCACCTACTTGAATTAGTGTTGAAGAATCATACTGATATCATGGGAACTTGCCCTCCAGATGATACCCTAATGGGCCCCTTGTCCCAAGAACTAAAACTGACATGTCCTTATTTATGTAGTTTCACAAGGATATGTTATCTCAAGACTTCAGGTTTTGCTGACCTGACCTAGGTCACTGGCCAGGAGCCATAAAGACCCTAACCCCAGGAGTTTTTGTCCCTCCCCCTCCTGACATATGCCAGGAACTGATATGGATCCCAGCCCCTGGAGTTCCTGTTCACACCCCCCACCCCAGGAATTCCTCTACACTTCTCTACCACAAAAGTGTATAAAAAGCCTGCAAACCCCAGACTCAGGGCCAGCCATCTTTTAGGACTGTGCCCCAAGCTATAGTTTGCTAAATAAAGTACCTCTTGAGTTACCATGTGTGTGTCCTTGGAATCTGAACCAGAACCGGACAGAACATTTGGGGGCTCATCCAGGATTCCAAAGGTTTGGACCACACAGTGGTAAAGTACTTGAATCCCTGAAGGGAAATCTGAGTGCGTGTTTCTGTGTGAATGTGTATGGGGAAGAGAGAGTCTGGATCACAACATACGGCTAAGTGGCTGACCACTGGTCACCGACCCGTGGCTTATACGGGACAGCCTAATGCTAAGTCAGGATCTATTAAGACACCCTTTCACCTGTTTCTGAGTGAGGACCTGCCAAGTACACAGTTCCCAAGTCCTGTGGGGGGTGGGGGGGGGGTGGAAGTGTGGTTTTGAGAGATTTCCCTTCTAGAGGATTTGTTAAGAGCGCTCAGTAGGAACTTTGGGGTGGTTAGCGCCCCCCCTCCCGCTGCCCAAGTTGGGCTTGGGACAGGAACTTCAGGGTGGTTAGAGCCCCCCCAACCCCCCCCCCCGCCCAAGTTGGGACAGGATCCCTACAACTGAGGTTAGAGTCCTCTGAGGACCCAATATGACCTAAGGAGCACCGTTGGACAGTGAGTGTGAAAAATTTCCATGCTGGCAGATGTGCCAAGGAATAAGATCTCTAAGATAAGCCCCTGGGGTCGGGGGAGTGTACTCTTGCCTGCCCTTACTGTTTGTCTCTTGTGTCTTGCTATGTTTGGACCTGTTCTGTAAATCCGGATTCAGTGGAGGCTGTTAGATTGCTGGACGCAGCTTTAGTCCCACAGCCAGCTCACTAAAGAGAAGGCTTTCAGTGACTTCTGGGGGAACCCTCCGGTTCAAAGGTGTGTGAATGTGTGAGAGTGTCCTCTGCCTTTCTGTTGGGTCTTTGTTGTTTTCCTGTAGCTGGATTGAACAGGGGAAGAGGCAGGGAGAGTTTGGGATGTGGATTCACAGAGGGGAATTTCTTTTGTGGTGGCTGTTCCCTCGCTCCCTCCACTGGCATCCCAAGGGGCAGGCTATGGGGGAGGGGCGGTGCCTGCTCCAGCAGCAAGCTTCCAAGCAGGAGAGAGAATCAACCTCATGAACAGCTCACCTCCAACCCCAGTTAGGAGCAGATAATAGTTTTGTCCAGGTACTACAAGAGCATTTTGTTACAAATCACAGTCAAAAAGAGACGGTTAGATAGATCAGCATGTAGAGTTCAGAGAACTGTAAGGAATAAGAAAGTCAGCTCAGCCAATCAGGTGGCTAATTGCAGCAGCTCAGCACAGCACAGCCTCCTCAGTTCAAGGGGCAGTATGCTGAAATTGTTTTGTTTTGTTTTTAAACCCTTACCTTCCTTCTTGGAATCTATACTGTGTATTGGCTCCAAGGCAGAAGAGTGGTAAGGGCTAGGCAATGGGGGTCGTCAAGTGACTTGCCTAGGGTCACACAGCTGGGAAGTGTCTGAGGCTAGATCTGAACCCAGGACCTCCTGTCTCTTGATCTGGCTCTCAATCCACTGAGCTACCTAGCTGCCCCCTCACTGAAACTGTTTTGATGGATTTTCTCCCTGCAAATATTTCTTCTTAGGAATGGATCCTAGAATACTGATTTTTTTATCCTTTCAGAGCATGCTTGCCACAAAGTTGTGTGTTTCTGTTTTTCGTTGTTTTTGCCACAGTCTCGTCTCTATGTAAAAATGGGGGGAGTTGCAAGCTTAAACTTCCCACAGTGAAAAATCCTCAACAGAGGACAAAAGCAATTACCCGTACAATGATTTTTTCCTCTGTCTTCCTTTGGATGGGCCCCCAAAGGAGTGAAAAAGAGAAAAATTCAGAGCAGAAAAGGGAGATTTTTACTCCACAGTTAGAAATGTTCACTTAAAATTAATTCTAAGGGTTGATGCATGCAACTTGGGAGGATTACTAATAATTTTGATATGGTACAAATGCAATTTCATGTATTGTGGTATCTGTTTGTCAGTTAAATGTGAAATGTTGGCCAGATTTTATTGCTCTCAACAAAACGCATGGCTAGAAGTTTGTTTTCTTAAACCTTGCAATGCGTAATGGTGTCAGTGAATTTGGGGAATGTCTCAATGTGATTAACTGCCAGCCTGACACAGGGAGGAATGTTTTATTCTATAAGGACAGAAATTATACTTTATAGATGTAAAAGTCATCCAGAAAAAGTTGTTATGTTGTTGAAATGAACTTATTCTAGAATTTAAACTTGGGGTTTTTCAAATCAGATGTTATTTTAATGTATGTGCTATCAGAACTAGCAGCAAGAAATAATATGACACATGATGAGTTTTTAAAGTGGTTAATCTGTGCATGGGATTTAATAATACAAGTGCTAAGAATTTTGGTATTTTGCAAAAGAGAGAATTTCTAACCGGTGTTTTCTTTGATTAAAATTATATGAATTGTTTCAAAATGTGCACAATATATAGGAAGGAATTTGTGATCTAGAGATGAATACATGTTATTCAGATATAAATTGCTGAAAGTAATGCTGAGTGAATATAAAATATGTATCATTTGTATTTTGAAAAGAATTGAGTTTCCATCTAAATAGGTTAAGGGTATACTATATGCAAACTGTATGTCCTTAAAAAGACAAATTTGACCAGCCCTGAAATCAAGAAGGGCATGTCATGAGGATTAAATACAATTCAGTTTAGTGCCTTTCCTCTACTTACAATAATGGTAAAGAGGAGAAGCCAGAAGAAATATTGAAGTAGTTCCAATAAGAGAAGATAAAATTGAAGTAGGTAAAGCAGATCAATCCCTTCCTACACTTTTTTTAGGAAGCAGACCCCCCCAGGAGGTCAAGCAGCTTATGCAGACTGCAGACTAGACTCTAATTAGCCTAAGGATGAGAATTAGGAAGGTCTGGAAACCAAGGAACTTCAGGAATATCAAAGAGGTCAGGATGGAATGCAAGATAATATATAGCTAACTAGTGATAAGTGATTAAGTACATGTGAAAGTAAACAACCCCTGAATACTGAGGGTTGTCCACTCATCACTGACTTCACATAACTCTGTTTGTGATAAGGTTTGTTTGATTGTCAAATAAGAATGTGTATGTGAAAAGAAATAACTTTATATCTTATAACTTATCTATATAAGTTAATTGAATTTTGGGGTGTCTGGATTCATTTTATAGAGTGTCCCACTTCAATAAGAGTAGTGGATAGATATACTAGTTGATACTATGAATTCTAGTTTGAATAAATACAACAAATTATAAATTGGAATAATGTTGATGGAATTTAATCAGGTATATGGCAATGTTTTGAGCTAAAAGGAAACTAAACTGGAGGTTCTCTTCTACTTTAGACAGGTTTGAGAGGAGTACAGGTAAATGCTTTGCACTTCAGTTTGGTTATACTGAAACATTGCTAAAGGACTTAATCAAAGTTATTTGGAAGTGTGGAGTTCAAACTGAAATCTTCTGAGAGTAAATTATTATGAAATATATTTATTAAATTATTATTAAATTATAATTATAACATATTATAATTATTAAATAAATTTATTATGAAATAAATTATTATAATTATAATATATTGTAATTATTAAATAAATGTATTATGAAATGAATTATTATGATTATAATATATTATAATTATTAAATAAATTTATTGTGAAATAAATTATTATGCATTCAACATTTTAAATTATAGGAAGCTCACGTGTGAAAGAAGGATGGGACAAGGTTGCTAAGTAATAAAATCTAAATTGAGCCAAGCAGCCTTAGGATAAATTGCTCAGAAGCTATTAACCCCTTCCTTGCACACAAGAATGAGAAAGAAGTGCTTGTAATTGTTCCACACTGATACTTAGGGACCTCACAGAGTTGACAATCACTGTGTGATAGAACTTAAAGATGAGTATATTTTAATTGTATATTTCGGAAGTTTTAAGGTGCTCAAGCAAGCAAATGCTGCCAGCCCTGTCTGACCAAGAAGCTTGTTTGAAGCTCTGGAGTCTTAATGCAAACATTTCGTGTCCAGAGTGATAAAAATGAGTTGAATGACATGTAATTTATAAGTTACCTCACACAAATTTTGGGAATATGTTGGTTGATATTTTTATTACATTTTTGATCTGTATAAAGATATTTGTGGCAAACAGTAGCCAAGGAGTGGGTAGGATGTTAAAAATGGCATATATGTGAAACATGCTTGCTCAGAATTTTATGTGAGTTGCTGATAAAATATGTGTTTAAGTATTGTTTAGATGTAAATAAAAGCTCATTGTAAACCTGTATTCAATACTCAGTGGTTACCTCAGTTTACCAATTTGTACTATGAACTGAAATTTATAATGGATGAGCCCTTTGCTAAAGATACAGTGTTTCATTGATGTAATCCTTTAAATCAGAATTCTTTTGGGTTACTGATTAGCAATTGAAGTGATACCAGCAGTATGTTTATTTGACTTAACCAAGTCAGAGAAGGTGGGAAAGTATGAAGGTATAGAGAAAGGACTTTGATCTAAAGTCCATAAAGCTTTAGTATGTGGGTTTGTAAAGGAAGAATGGAAGTATGGAAGTTGTGTTGTGCTTTTTAAGCAGAGGGGCTTTGAAGGAAAAGAGAGACAGAGAGACAGAGAGAGAGACAGTGAGAGAGAGAGAGAGAGAGAGAGAGAGAGAGAGAGAGAGAGAGAGAGAGAGAAGGTGAAAGAACAGATAGATGTTCTGCTTTCATAATTGGATCTTTAACTTAGGGATAATATATAGAATTGATGTATGTGGTTTTGGGAGATCACAAATGATTCTGGAATTTTTCTGAAATTCTTAGAGATTCCTGACTGATCTTGTCTTGGTTCCTTCAGATGGCCTAAGGCCAGGATTTGATCTAGCCCTGATTTGTATTTACTGTAGAGCTAATGAATTCAACATTCCTGTTCAGGTTTTGTGACTAAATTGTGATAAATTAATTTTTGACAAAATATGTAAAAATAGCTGCTATAATGTAGACTCATAGGCTTTAAGGAATCCTTAGAGAGTATAAATGATTATAAAAGCTTGTTTGAGGTATATGGAAATTCTTATTTGCTGATAAGCATATTTTTTTTCTCAGCTGAAATGGGTGAGACTTGTATTTTAAGGAAAAAGAAGGCTTTTGGGATCTAATGGTGACAAAGTACACCAAGGACAGAGAATGTCTTGGGATGGTTACAGAAGCATATTCTGGGCTCACCTGGGAATGAACCTTTTTTGACCATCTAGGTTGTTAATCCTTGAGTGATACAATGATAGCGTGAGCCAGTGATAGCTTTGGCCTGTACATGAAGCCACTCACTGTCCCTTGGGACATGAGGAAATATTTTTCCCTATTGGCTTTTTCTTTGTGACATTCCCATAATCAGCACACAATGCAAATTGTAAAATTAAAGTTTCCATTTCCCCAAACAACCTATTAGATTAATAATTGAAAATTCTTAAATTGTTAGGGAACATACTTTGAGAAGTAGGTGAAGTTTATAGATGGCTTGTATTTGTAGATTTAATTTACCACAGTTGAAGTTTGGATCTTGAGCTTGAATTTCCCCCAGAATCTGGGGTAAAGGAATACATCTATAAAATATTGTTACTCAAGTGTTTATAGATGTTTATAGTTAATGTGTACTTTGGAAAAGGATATTCTTCAACAGAGACATCACATACTAACTCTGTAAACAACTCAGGAATCCGATTTCCTAAAGGGATCTATTCCTGTCAGAAGATGATTTCTGAAGAAGTCTGTTGACTAAGATACCCAAATGCAAATGTGTAATGCCAAATGCTATTGTACTAATTTTCTCTGTTTCTATCTGGTGTTCTAGTTTTTGGCCCAATTCTGGTTTCTATACTTCTTTTTTAGGAGCTTACTCTTCCCCCTGTGACCTGTCTGCCAATAGGGGAAGCAGTGGCTAGACATCCTTCAGATCTCCAAGCAGGTCTCCACCTACCTAGGACCCAGGGATTCACTGAGGACACACCCCTAAAGACCCTGTACCTGCAGCCTTTCCCTCCCTGCTCAAGTTTTGGCTACTCCCCTGTGGGAGATGTGAACCTTGCATTTGTAACCTCAGCAACTATTCCAGCATGAAGCCCTGGACATTGCCTATAGCCAATACCCCTCTCCTGACCATAGGCAGGGACTGCTCTATGACCATTCTCAGCTCTGAAGAAGCTACAGAATATTGAGACCATCACCCCTTTTTTCTTAGATATTTGGAGAGAGTGGGAGATGAAATGGGCATTGTACCCCCAGAAACTGGGGCAAACTATTGTCAGGGACATTCTTCTGCTCCCTTACATCCTGATAACTCCAACCAACAGTAAATACCTTCTCCCACCCAAAGGCCCCCAATGGTTGTGTGCTTCCTCAGGTTTGACCCACTGTGTAACTAAAGGCTTCTTAGACTCCAACCAAGATCGCTGCTTACTGTGACTGTTTTTCCTAAGGTCTTACTCTATAACAAGCAAAGGTCTTAATTGGAATGGGCTAGATCTTCTATTCCTCCAGCAGGGTGGACTCTGCGCTGCTTTAGGAGAATGCTGTTTTTATGCAGATCACACAGGTCTAGTTAGAGATTCAGCTTTTTCACAAATCCCCGTGGACTTGTGGCTTTGTAAAGGAGTGCACTAAAACAGTCCAACTCATGATCCTAAGGAAGCAATACCTGCCCCTAAAAGACATCCATGCCCCTATGAGAACACTGTACCCATGAGTAAGATTCCTCATTGTCCTAAAAGAAGTGGGGAATGAAGAAACATACTGATATCATGGGAACTTGCCCTCCAGATGATACCCTAATGGGCCCCTTGTCCCAAGAACTAAAACAGACATGTCCTTATTTATGTAGTTTCACAAGGATATGTTATCTCAAGACTTCAGGTTTTGCTGACCTGACCTAGGTCACCAGCCAGGAGCCATAAAGACCCTAACCCCAGGAATTCCTCTGCACTCCCTCTACCACAAAAGTGTATAAAAACCCTGCAAGCCCCAGACCTGGGGTCAGCCATCTTTTAGGGTTGTGCCCCAAGCTATAGTTTGGTGAATAAAGTACTTCTTGTGTGTTGCATTACCGTGTGTGTGTGTGTGTGTGTGTGTGTGTGTGTGTGTGTGTGTGTGTGTCCTCCTTGGAATCTGAACCAGAACCAGACAGAACAGTGTCAAACCTCCAGGCTTGTCTATGACTCAGCTCAAATTATCCTTAAAGATAGACCCTTACAGTTTTGAATCTTACTTAGAATGATTATTATATTTATTGGATTCTCTGATGATTATATCCTGATCAGAAATTCCCCTTTTGTAATTTAGTAATCCCCCTGTTAGCTCCCTTTTCTAATAAAGTCTACTTTAGCATGAGATGTTGCTTGGAGGTTGGAAAGGAAGGCAAACAAAGAAGAATAGTCTGTCTATGTGTGCCAATAATCTGATTACCTGTGATTGTATTTTTCTAATCAAAAGGGGATAATTTCCCCACATAATGAAGAGAATCTTTGTCCCTCAACTCCCCCCACCTCTATTAACTATCTGGTACAAACCACTTTTTGTTCAAGAGTTCTGAAGAATAATTCAAAGCATACCAGGACATGATTTTAAAGGACATTTGGAGAAACTACAAACCAGTTAGAAATATAAACAATAAACTGTTAGAGACATAAAGTGCCTCCTCTATATTCCTGTACAGACTTCCCCATGAGACTCTTCTAACAGGGTAACTTGGTAACCAAAGATTTGAAAGTTAGGTTTGTGAATTCCAAATAATTGTCAGGTTCCCAAATGACCTCCACTATATCTCTGAACCGTTCTGTGCCCCAGGAACATTTTTTGTTTACTGAGATTTAAAATACTAACTTTCCTCCAGATTTTGTTGAAAAAAATTAACTTAAAAGATCATTCTGAAAAACCATGAGAATATTGTCTAATAAATAGACTTTTCTTCAGCTTCTACCTACCAGAGAAGTTCTAGCCAAATCAGTTGCTTTCCATAGATTGCCGACTGTGCTACATATCCGGCAGTTTGGTGGCATTGGAATAGTCCACTAGAGGAAAAGTTGATATAAGGAAGAAAACAATCCACATTTTCAATTCTGTCTTGCTTCACTATTTAATTTGTGAATTCAGGTAATTTTGGACAGACAAATGTAGTAGTAACAAAAGTATCAGCAAAGGTCAGTACAAATTGGATTCATTAAAAGTCAGGTGTGAAGTAACCAAATTATAATTAGCTCAATAAGTTACAATAATATGCCTCTTTATGTATAAAACAATTAGGTTTTTATCAAATGAGACATCTCTTAGCATAATGCACATTAAATGCATGTCCCTTTCCCCTCGCCCTTTGGGAGAAGGGTTGATAGTAAAGTTACTGAGCTACCACTAAATCATTTAAATCCCTTGCCAAAGTTCATAAGAGAGGAATTAACTCAACAATTTCCCTAAGGTTAAATGTACATTTAGGAAGTAAATGTGTTCAACTATGTGTTCTATTAAACAAATTATTTATTTTGGATTCTTCAGTATATATTGCTTTTTACATGACTCTTGCTTGAATTTAAAAGTCTTTTATCACCTGGCCTCTACTTACCTTTCAGGACTTCTTATACCTTGCAACCCTCTATATACCTTTTGATCCATTGACTCTTATCTCCGTATTGTCTTGCACGCCTTCCATGTCAGAAATTCTCTCTCTCTTCAAATCTAACTCCAGGTTTCCCCAACTTCCTTCAAGGCTCAGCTAAAATTCTTGCCAGACCTCCTCAAAATTGATGGCTTCTTTCTGAGACTATCCTCAGTTTTGCTTGTATGTAGTCATTCACATATTCTGTTAGAATGTAAACTCCCTGAGGGAAGAGACTGTTTTTGCTTTTGTTTTTTTTTTTGCACCCTCAGCACTTAGTACAGTGCCTGTTACTAATTTCACTTGATTGAGAAATATGGACACTGATACACTCTGGAAAGAGTTCAGCGGGAAAGTTTTTGACTGAAAGCATTTGCCAACAATTCTAGCTCCTACAAATCCATCACAGAAGGATGACATGAGAGCAACATGATAAGAATTCACACATTAAGAAACTTTTTTTAAAAAAATTAAATATTTAAGCTTTTATTTTCTCTCTGTTTTCACCACCTCCCAAAAAAGAGAAAAATGGAACCTCTCTAAAATATGTTGCCAAGCAAAACAAATTCCAATATTATATCAAAAGATATATATGTCTCATCCTGCATCTTGAAACCATCGCTTCCCTACCTGAAAGCCTGTTTCATTATCAGACCCTAGGGATGATGGTAGGGTTGTGACATGGGTCAGAATTCTCAAGTCTTTCAAAGGGATTCATTTTTCCAATATTGTTTATATATGAAGTGTTCTGCTTCTACTCATTTAAGTTTGATTCAGTTCATTCAAGTCTTCCTGGCTTTCTCTTTAACTACCCCTTTTATCATTTCTTAATAGGAAATAGGATTTAATTAATTCAGATATGTTCATGTGTTCAGCCATTCCCTAACTAATGGGATGATCCTTAATTTATATTTCCCTGCCACCACACTCACGCACACACACACACCTGCAAAAGCTGCTATAAATAGTTTTTATATATGTGAATCCTTTTCATATTTTTAAAATTTCTTTGGGAGTATACACATAGTAGGGATATTGAATCAAAAAGCAAGTTCAGTTGAATAACCATTGGGCCAAAACTTCATATTGTTTTACAGAGCATCTGGCCCAGTTCCCAGTTCAACCAATGGGATATTAATATGCCTATTTCCAAAAGTCACTCCAACATTTGTCATTTTCTTTTTTGTCAACTTTGCCAAATTAATAAGGATAAAGTAGAACCTTGATTTTTTTTACTTTCATTTCTTTAATTATTAGCAAATTAGTAAAGTATTAACAAAAAATTAGCAAATTATTAGCAATGATTTTATGCCATTGATAATTTGGATTTCCTCCCTTTAAAAAAATTCCTATTTATATCCCTTAACTATCAATTGGTAAAATTATCTTATTCACGTAAATTTGAACCAATTCTTTATCTATCTTGACCATAATCCCCAGACCATCCACCCTTGGTTCTCTCTACTTATTCAGCATGTGTTAGCTATTTCCTGACTCTGAAGCTATAAGCTCTATCTCCTATCTTCCAGGAACATTCATTTTAGGGAAGACTCCCAGATTAGCCAAGTTCTTTTTATCTGCTTTTATTGTTAATTAAGTGGGTCTTCCCACCCCCAACCCCACATTTTTTTCTATCAAATTAACAATGGGAGAGTTTGCTCTGTATTTCTGAGAAAGGAATATAGGAAACATAAACCTTCAGATTTGTTCATAAAAACAGTATCATAGACTAGGTTTTTCAAATTGCATAATATATTTTAAGATTCCCAGGGACATAATCCTTTCTCTTAACTAATTTATTCTGTGAATAAAATAATTTGTGACCAATAAATCAAAAATTATTTGCCACAGTATAACACTTTGTAGAAAACAACCATCTGTATCTCTAGGCATACTATGATTATGATTTTTTTATAATTAGCTTATAATGTGGTAATGCCACAGATAATTATAGGGCAATATTCAACATGAGCAAAACACTTAGGAAATTTACCAACAATTTTCTCATTTAGAAAATGAGAAAATTTTATGAACTATTATGGTTCATGGGATCTTCATATTGAGGTCAAAGAATATTTTGAGTTTGTCTTTGAAGTTTTGGGAATTTGACATGGGAAAATTAGAGAAACAATATTATTAGCTGTAATTTTAATTGCCAGTGGTATTTAATGATGATAACAAAGAAAAAAAGCATATGTTCCTATTGAAACTATTCTAATAAAGTAACACACCAGAAGAAAAATTAATTTCCTTAGCAGTCTTGATTCTTTATATATCTTGATAGTCTAAAAACATAATTGAATCAAATTTGTTGCACAACAAAGATACTGCAGAACACTATTGACCAAGAACAGAGATAAGCTTCAAATAAAAATATCAGTAAAAGATATTTTCATCATACTGGTGCAAATATTCTACCTACTCACCTAGATTTTTATGCTTTGCAGAGGTACATATATCCACTTCTCCAGGAAGATATTTTTACCAAAAATATATTCACTAACTCATGACAATTGGAAGTCACATTAGTACCAAAATGATCTACAACATTGTACACAGTATAGCATTATTGTACAATAATCAACTGTGAAAACTTGGCTACTCTCAGCAATACAATGATTTGAGACAATCTGAAAGATTTATGACAAGGAATGCTATCCATCTCCAAAGAAGGAACTGTAGGAGTCAGATGGATGGGCATCAAAGCATGCTATCTTTCACATCAGTGTATTCATGGTTTTATTTAGGGGTTTTGGTTATGTATGTGTGCTCCTACAACAATGACCAATATAGAGATGTGTTTTGCATGTTAATAAAAATAAAACAAAAAACCCCAAATGGTCTAAAATTTTTAGATTTCATTTCAAAATTAAAACTAGTTCAATTACAAAATTTATTTTATCTCCCTCCTACCTTTTCCTATAAAAAAGAAAAAGGAAACCCTTATAAAATATGTATAATAAAGCAAAACAAATGTCCACATTAGTCATATCCAAAAAAGTATGTATT
This sequence comes from Monodelphis domestica, assembly GCF_027887165.1. Taxonomy (NCBI): domain Eukaryota; kingdom Metazoa; phylum Chordata; class Mammalia; order Didelphimorphia; family Didelphidae; genus Monodelphis; species Monodelphis domestica. The sequence goes on along the minus strand of NC_077229.1, from coordinate 441,446,063 downwards.
ATTCTGCATGATGAATTTATTATATTTCTGTCAGGAGGTATATAGCATGCCCCATCAATATATGAGAATCGTGCTTGGTCATTGCATAAATTAGAGTTCTTAAATATTTCAAAGGTATTATTCATCTTTATAATGTTGTTATCATATGAATTTTCCCCTTAATTTAGTTCAGACAAATCCTACTGTCTTCCTTTTCTTCTAATTTATGTGAACTTTAAAATCTAAGTCATATATGCCCTATGATTTTATCTTGGTATATATTAGTTGGCCTAATTTTAGTTTTCTGCAATCGCTGTCTGTTTTTTTTTTTTTCCCAAGCAATCTTTGTCAAATAGCAAGAATCTAATTCCATTAGCTAGTTTGGGGTTTTATTGAATGCTAGTCTACTAAATCCATTTGCTTCTGAGTGTTTTATAACAACTGTTTCCCTAATTGACTTCTATATTTCTTAACCAGTACGAAATTATTTTGATGATTATGTTTTATATAATGGTTTGAGAAATGGACCAGCTAGGTTGCCATCTTTCCTGTTCTTGTGCTTGAAACAAATTCCTTTGAAATTGTTTTGTTTTTTCCCAGATGAATTATGTTAGCAATATTATGGTTCTATCAAGTAATCCTTGAATAGCTTGATTGACATGGCTCTGAATAAGTAAATCAATATAAGTAGTATTATCATTTTCATTATATACATGAAGTATCTGTAAGCAATTCTTCTAATTATTTATCTGTCTTTATTTCCTTAAAGAGTATTTCATAGTTTTATTCATGCAGTTATTTAGTGTCTTTGTAGATAAACTCTCAAGTATTCTATAATTATTTTAAATGAAATTTAATTATTTATCCGTTCTCACTGGATTTTGTTGATAATAATAGAATTGTTGATGAATTATATGATTTTTTATTCTGAAATTTCATTGAGGTTATTAATTTATTTCAATTTTATCAGACTTTCTAGTATTCTCTAAGTAAATCATTATATCACCTATAAGCAATCTTTTCTCCCTTCTTTGTATATGCTTTATTTCCTTAATTTCTTATTCTTGCACTATTTCTATAGCTGATATTTCTAACTTCATATTAATTAATAGTGGTGATACTGGGTATCATCTTACTGGATCTTGCTGGAAAGACATCCAGTACATCTCCACTATACAAAATACTTTTTCTTGGTTTTAAATGCTACTTAGCATATTAAGAAAAGATTAATTTATACTCATATATTCTACCAATATTTCTGTAACAGAAATTGGAATTTGATTTTATTAAGAACCTCAGCACTCATTGACAAAATCATATTATATTTGTCATTCTTACATTACTCATAAGATATTTAAATTAAAATATTAACTAATATACAAACACTCTGCATGCATGGTATAAATCTAATCTGGTCATAATGTTTAATCTTTTTGATTTGTTGTCATAGCCTCTTTGCTAATATTTCATTAAAATTTTTGCATCAATTTTCATTATAGATATTGGTTGATAATTTTCTTTCTCTTTTTTGATTCTCTCAGATTTAGTCTCAAATTCATAGTTCTATAATAGAATTTGGTAGAATTCCTTCTTTTCCTATTTTTGTAACCAGTTTTGGTAATGTTGGGGTTAATTATTTCTTGACTCTTTGGAAAAATTATTTCTAAATCCACCTAAACTTGGGCTTGTTATGTTTATTCTAGAAGTTTATGTATGTTTTTTTAATTTCTTTTTTTTGAGACAAGTTAAAATTCTATATATACTTTTTAAGTATTCTACTGAAATTGCCATTTTGATATTTTTGTATGTATTCATCTATTTTATTTAACTTCTAGATTTTATTGATAAATAGTTGTTTTGAAACATTTCTAATACCTTTTTTATATCTATTTGTTGTGAAATCAAAGTCTCCCTTTCATTTTTGATATGAACAGTTTAGCAAAGTACTAGGAGATGTCTAACAACAACAACGATGATGATGACAATGATAATGATGATGATTATAATGCTAGTTAGTATATTTATAGAATTTTAAGGTCTCCAAAATGCTTTATAAATATTGTCTCATTTGATCCTCACAACAACTCTGGGTTCTACTATAATCTTAAAATTCCTATTTTGCAGATCAGAAAACAGGCAAAAAGAGGTTAAATAATTTGCCTGTACTAAGTATCTGAGAACAGATTGGAACTCAATCTTCTTTGTGTCTCATTAAATGCTTGTTGATTGATTGCTATAAAGTTTTATGGCTATGTTCACATAGATGAGCACATATATGTCACAATAAGCCTGTGAAGTGAGTATTCAACTTGAACATGGTAGAACTGGGTTTGAGTTCTGGTTCTTCCACTGACTAGTTGTATGCCTTGAGCAAAAATCTCTCTTAACCTCAGTAAAGCATTTGCAAAAATAGGGCAGGTCATTCTTGCTCTGTCCGCCTCTAGGGTCATTTTGAGGAAAGATCTTTGTTTAATGTAATTTATTATTTTCATATGCTTTTGCATAGCCTAGGATGTCAGCCAAGTAGAGAAAAAGTATGTTTGGGGTCCATGCTAAAAACTCTGGCATGAAAGTCCATTTGGAATAGAAGGAATAGGAGAAGTTTCTGTATATGGGTGGCTCAAACAATTAAAACACCCTTTTTCTTGGGGAACCCATTCGGAGTCCAGAATACCCTGGGAAATCGGTAGTTAGTTAAGAAGGTTTTTGCCTAGAATGCAATAACTAAAAGATGCTCCACTCATTAGATCACAGAATAGGTCATCTAAATGGCAATGTTCTACAGAAGCAACACAAAGGAACTAATAATTTTGATAGAGATATTATTATTACTGGGATATTCTTATTTTCTTCTAAGGGTGTGACACATAGTAATGCTTCAAGAATGCTTGTAGATTGATTAGTAACCAACACTTATTTAGCATTTTAACTTTTATCAAACCTTTTCCTCCTAGCAACCATGAGAGGAATTTGAAGTGTTATTCACCCTGTTTTACAGATAATAAAATTGAGCTTCAAAGAATTATGACTTGCTCCTAGTTAATCACCTAGCTAATCATAGCTGGGACTTGAACTCATATCTCCCCTGCTTCTATACCATACCTGCTTTCCCCTATACTCTGAAGTAATACCTAGGAAGTAATGCATAGGATCCTGCCACTGCTCCACATATTCCAGGCTGTCGACTAAAAACCCACCTTCCTTTCTGAAATGCCTATCAGAAATTACAATTTATTCTCTAGAAAAGTCCTCAAGATTTCAGGCCTCTGAACTGTCCATAATCAAGGTCATATCGTGGGATCACAAAGAGTCAGGCAAGACTAAAATGGCTGAAACAGAGAAATACAGAAGTGTTTGTATAAAAGAAATATTGTTGCTTCCACAGCAATACTTTGCAACTTGTCATTCTTTCATTCTATTGGAGGTTAGAGAATTGACTTAGAAAACTGTCTCTAGAACAGAACTGCACAGCTGGAGGTTCAGATGGGCCTCTGAGCTCATGGAATCAGATGGGAACTTCAGGATAGTAGTTTTCTGCCTCTAGCCATGAATGGGACACAGCTAAGCAACTGGTAAATAGACTAAGTTTATATAGCTTGAGGCCAATAGAAATTAAATTGTCTGCTTTACCTGAGGGGCTGCAGTTGTGAACTGGAAAGAAGAGCCCTTCAGCATTCTTTCTGGTTTGTTTACTTCAGAGAAACTGAGTAACTTCCTGCTTCTAAGAAAAAAAAAAAGTCTCTTGAGAGTGGTATAGAAGACCTCCTTGACATTAAAAGACTCTTCCAAGAACTCTTTCAATAAGCAAAGTGGAGGAAAAAAACAATACAAAATGTCTTAACATAGGGGAAAAGGAAACTCTTTAGGATGTTTTAAATTTTGGCAAACCAAGTTCCAGACATTTGAAGGATGTTTTTTGAAGTATTTTGACAAATAAAGATATGTCTGTACCTACCAAGGCTAGCATTAAGTAGAAAAAGTTGTCTTGTGTCCATTACACTTGCCTTCCCTGGTCTTGCATCTTCTATTGTTTCTTCCTGACCTGGATCCAAACTGGGTCCCTCATAGGAACCCCAACTGGTGGATGCATCGTGTTGAACCTCAGTCACTCAAGATCCATTAGTGTTAAGATTTCTCTAGACTTCTAGCTCCATTTTATTTAAACTTCTCTGAATTCTACATCACCAAATAATTTCCCTATAGGATCACACAATCTGAACCTTTGAAATGTAGTTAGTCAGATGAGTATTGTTCATCTGAAGACTTAGGAAACATAGATATTGAGGAATTGTTAGGTAAAGCCATTGAATCTCCATTTCTTTATCTATGAAAGAGTAAAAAATAATATTCATATCTGTATTTCATGAGGTTGTTGAAAGGATCAAATAAGATAATGAAAGACATTTGAAAGTGATTTGTAAGCTATAAAATTCTAGATAGGTAAAAATTGTTATACTGTCTAGATACTTATGGGAGACAGGAGGTTTGGAGTATGTGCTACATATATCTATTACCTGGGTTCTAGGGCAGCTAGAGCTGTGCCAGACTCAACTTCCTGAGTTCAAATCTGGTTTCAAATACTTGCTAGCTCTGTAATTGCTCAGCAAGTCGCTTAACCCTGTTGGTCTCAGTTTCCTTATCCATAAAATGAACTGGAGAAGGAAATGGCAAACCAATCCAGGATCTTTGCCAAGAAAACTCCAAATGGGATCACAAAGAGTCAGACAAGTCTAAAATGGCTAAACCACAAAAGGAGTTCTAACCTCTTTTGAATCATTGGTTCCTTTGGCAAAATAATATTTTTAAATGTGTAAATTAAAATACATAGGATTATAAAAGAGAAAAATTAAATTGGGATATAGTTATCAAAATAGAATTCACAAGCCCTAGTTTAAGAGCTCTTGCTTAAGCAGTTACCAATTATATATTCTACAAGTTGTAAATGGATCTCCTCTGGAGACAGAATAAGTTTGCCTAAAAGCTCTGTCCTGAGCCCTCCTCTCATATGATCATCACAATAACCATATGAAGGAAGTGTTATTATTATACCTATTTTACAGCTGAAGAACTAAAGCAAATAGAGGTTAAGTGATTTGCCCTAGGTAACACAATTAGTAAGTGATGAGGTCCAATTTGAATTCAGATCCTTATGACTCTGGGTATAGCATAATATCCACAACACTACCTAGTTATATATACATTGTTATATTCATTCTAGCTGAAGGAATCAGGAAAAGCCTCATTTAGAAGATGGTATTTGACCTGAACTTTGATGTAAACTAGAGTTCATAAGAATCAATTTAATTGCAACCCATCATTTTAAATCTTATGTATTTTCCTATTGCATATGTTTCCTGTAGAAAAGTTCATATTTGGATCATGCTTTTTAAGTACCTGTAACCTTATTTTTTAGAGGATAATTAAATCTATTTATATTCAAGATTGCAACAGTTGTTAAATATTTTCTGAAAATATGTTATTGTTTTATTAGAAAGAAATAAAATCTCACTTATTTCAATTTTACTAATCTAAAACCAATCTTTTAATAGGTACAGTACCCAGCCATACTCATCCACAATACAATAAACATTATTCCTACATGTCTATTATTATCTGTGCCTTTTAAAAAAAAGAAGCTGAATTTTCAGCCTTCTCTCCGGATAAGAAAGTTGTTTGAAATTACCTTTACTCTTTTCCCTTCTTTTTTCTTGTATTCTTTATCTGTGATACCAGGCCTCAAAGTATTTCATACATCCTTCCTTTTTGAAATTGAATATTTAAAAATATTATTTTTGTTTACTCATTCATTGTTTTGCACATGCACAAATCCCAATTCATTTGTGTATGCTAGTTGTTAATAACAACACTGCTATTCCTTTCCTCCACATGTAGGTTCTTGGAGGTATTTATTAATTAAGCTAAAGCTATAATTCCTTCATTATAATACATTTATAAAGTATGTAAGTTTGTAACTTACTTTTGTTTAGTATTTATAAAATTGATATTAAGTTAATATATTGCTTAATAGTAACAATAGCTAGAATTTATATAATTCTAATGACCTTTAAAACACCTTAATATATCATTTATGGTATATAATCTCTCTATATATATAGGTATATAATATATAAATGTTCTATTCCCTTTCCATTGCTCTGATAATTAGATGCCTGTTTCTCCCAGTTCTGCAACCCTAACTGAGAGCACTAATCCGAATAAATCCCTCATTCTCTGCTAATAACTACTGTCATAAGTTCAAATGTAATTGACTTTGGTACTAAAAGCAATGCAATGATCCAGGACAATTCTGAGGGACTTATGAGAAAGAACATTATTCACATCTATATAAAGAACTGTGGAAGCAGAAACTCAGAGAAAAATATATGATTTATAATTTATTTATTTGGGTAAATGATTTGGGGTTTTGGTTTTAAAAGATTACTACAAAAATGAATAATAAGGAAATAGGTTTTGAGTGATAATATATGTATAACCCAGTGGGATTGCTTGTCAACTCTGGGAAGGGGGAAGAAAGAGGGAAGAGAGACAACCTGAATCATGGGGGGGAAATGAAAAAATTTAACTTAATTTAAAAACAAGCAAAAATAAATAAAAAATAACTACTATCATAGTAAACCCTGTTTCCCTATTTGCTGACTTTACTTGAAGAAGTTTTTACTGAACTCTACAATTGTGTATTGTGTAGAAAGTATATACATACATATATGTATATGTATGTATATACATATATGTGTGTATAGAAAAGTATAACTACTCATATTCTCACAAGACGCTGATATTTAAGCCTTTTCAGAAAATAAAGCAGCATGTAATGCTACCAAATAGGCATTTCACCTTTCATATCAGCTCTGAACTGTCAAATGTAAAAATACATTTGGTGAGTTATAAAAATAAAATATTTATATGGAAAAACTGTTCTAATATAGGTTCAAAACTTTTTAACTTGCCAATCAGGTTCAAATTCTTCAAATACTTTTGATAGATGTAACCAAAAGTATCCTCAGTGATGAAGTGAAGCTCAAATGTGAACTTCTCTTCAGGACCAGGCACAAGGACACTCAAGAGACTTATTATAAACATAAAATATTTATTGAAATATATATGGATAAGTAAAGGATTTCTAATTCTAAGGGATTCTAAACCCACCCAAATAAACTCCCAGGTTTCACAAGGTATCGCTTCTCATATGTTTCACAAACTATACTACTCCTTCTGCCTAACCCAAATTTATACTATCTAAATAAAACTACTGCTAATATGCTCATAAATCTTAACTTTGCCTTCAAATTATAAAATAGCAAAGGCTAGCTGTTTGAGTCTCAACAAGAATCAAGTTAGGACTCTGACTCCAAACTAAAGACCAGGTTTTTCTTTGGTCTTCTCAGAGTTAAACACTCTATAAAACCACAATAGAAAAACACAATAGTGTTTCCCAAGTTGGGAAAGGAAAACACTGAACTCCTTCAGGTCTTTCCCTCAGATAGAGAGGCAAAGATGTTACCTCCTCTAGCCCTGAGAGAGAATCTCTGAGTGTGTGTCTCTGTCAACTGCCAGAGAGAGTAATTGACACAGAAAAAGGGTTATAACTGCCACATCTGAAATTAACACACTCTCTCAGCTCTGCTTCAAACTCTTTTCTCAAGCCAGCACTCTACTTCTTATCTATAAACTAATAACACAATACTTATTTTATATCATCCTTACACCAAATAATTCTCATTACATTGTATTTCCAGTAAAATTTCCAGAACCATCTTCTTGCTGTTCATAAGCATCTCTAAGACCAATGGAATAATTTCCTAAAGCTTCCTTCCTTCATTGTCAGTTGGCTCTAACCAAAAGGACCTAGGACTTGTGGGCCTATTGCATGCACAAAATTACCTCACTTCTATCTATAACTGTATTATATTTACTGATTCATTCAGGATCAAGAAAAAATGAGCACAAAAAAAACCTCTCAAAACCTAGATTGTGACTTGTTTAGACAAATCATGTGATTACTTAGATGTTGCTTTTTATTCACTTGTAACTAGAAGCAAGACAAATATGTCTCTCACAGTCCTGGAAGGAAGTAACTGAAACCAGTCTTGACATAATTTGAAGCAAGAAATTAAAAGAATATTCAGTGAGGTCTTTACCTTTTAAATGTCCCTGATGGAATAGCCAGGTGATCTAGGATGTCCTGGATTCAAATATGCCCTCAGACACTTCTTAGCTCTATGATCCTGGGAAAGTCACTTAACCCCAATTGCCTAGCTCTCACTGCTCTTCTGCCTTGGAATGGATACCCAGTTTTTATTCTAAGACTTAAGGTAAGGTATTTTGTTTAATTAAAAATTATTTTTATTTCCTGAAACATTGGCTTTTCTTACTCAGAAGCCAATAATGCCATTAACTTGTCATCTCAAAATACTGTGTCCCTTCAGTACTAATTCAGAAACATGATCAACTAAAACTAGAAAGGTCAACTTTGTACATGCCGTAATCACCTCTGTAACATGTAGTTAACAAAGTGTTCAAATAGGTCAATGTTTACTAATTCTGTCAAGGTGATTTTTTTCAATTATAATAAAGTCTGAAATTATTTCTATACTTTTTTATATTTCCTCTCAATCTTCAAAGGTCCTCAAATTATTTTGCCTACAGTTTGAGCCTTCTATATAAACTTGGCTCAGTCCAGCTGCTTTTGATGTCTTCAATACAATTTCCACTTTCTCAAAAAATATAATCAGGATCATGATGTTAAGATTCGAAATGTGATGACTGTTTTTCTTGGTACTGAAAAGGGTAGGTGAAAACAATCTTTAAAGATCTATTTCACCTTTTCTCTATTTGTTGACCACTTTCTAATTTTATCTTCAAGTACAAACTTGGTTTGATTATTTTTTTTATTGAGTTCTCTCACAAGCTTCCTTTATACTTTTTTCTATTGCTTTATTGCTGCTTTATGGGGCATACCACATATTTTTTCCCACCATCTGGCTCTGTGTAATTTTTCACACAAGTTTATATTCTCAACCATTATTGTCCTTGGTTGTATTTATCCTCCTGGCAACTAGATCAAGTTATTTCTTATCTAAGGTATTTCTTAGACTTTTTGATCTCATTATAGCAATTGATTTACAGTGGTTAAGATTTACTATGGAATTGTTATAATGAGTGATAATGTCCTTTACTCCATCCCATTTCTCACTGTTTAGAACTCATTTAAGTAAGTTAAATGGCAATTGCTTCGATTGCAGGCAATATCTTTTTCTGATTTTTGATTTCTTCTAGTTTTTTAAATTAATTTTTATATTTGTTTGAACACAACAGAGATGTGACTACACAGACAACAGACTCAAGAATTACCATCCCATCAGTAATGACTGTTTTCCTCTTTCTTAAAATTGCACCCATTGTTTTGGTTTTAAATGAGTATTCTTTTACAAAAATTACCAATATGGAAGTATGTTTTACATATATCATCCAGATCAAATTGCTTACTATATTTGAGATATAGAAGGAAAGGAAGGGAGGAAAACAATTTGTATCTTATAATTTTGGAAAACGTATGTTGAAAATTGTTATTACATGTAATTGGGAAAATAAAATACATTTAAAAATATTTAACCCATTTCATTTTTGTGATATTATCTGATCCTATACAGTTGTTATTGTTGGTCTGGCAACATTAAAACATTTTTATAAATTTGAAAAATTATTAATACACTTGATAAAACAATATTTTAAGCTTGTTAGTCAGTTATCAATTGTTCAAATTAAAAGAAGAGATCAATGATGCATATGATCTCCCACATCAGATATTGCTGAACCATTCATGCTTGACTATGGAATTAATCCCCTGATAGTTTTTAATATCATTTATCTTCTTAATTTTCATTTTCTTAGGCTACCATTAAGCATTATTTGCTACATATAAACTGACTTGATGTGGGGATAGATATGGTAACCTGGAAATATATTGAATGGAAGAGGAGAGTCAACCTTCTTCCTTTTGCTCCCATGTTGTTTTTCTTGCTCTTACTTCAGTTTCTGGGCTGTACCAAGTCCTGCCTTCATCTCATATTGCTCTGTTTGTTTTGTTTGCCTGCAAAGGTGGAGAACCCAAGGGGACAATGCTGAATTTTCAATCATTCCACATTCCAAAAGCTACACCACACACAAAGAAATGACGACTGCACTCAGCTGATGCTATAACTTTTGTTTGTTCTGGTTGCTATTTATAGTTCAACCCTGCTCAAATCAGATCCAGCAGACAGTGAGACCACAATGGCATCAGGGAACCTAAAAATACCATTTCTCTGAGTTAGTAGGTTACATTATCAGGACCTGCTTTATACAGAGAAATTTAGGATGCTAAATTTCTTTATGAATATAACAACCTGTTTAGAGAAGCTGGGACCCCCATTTTTGAAGAGCTAAGTTTGGAAAGAGGACCGGACAACGACAACATGTTAGACTTTTGCATCCTGCTCTTCAAAGAAAGTAATGACATGGTGTTCAGTTGTTTTTCAGGTGTGTCAAAATTTTTATGATCCAATTTGGGTTTTCTTGGCAAAGATACTGGAATAGTTTGGTCATTTCCTTCTCCAGCTCATTTTACACATAAGAAAATTGAGGCAAATATAGTTGAGTGACTTATCCAGGGTCACATAAGTAGTAAGTACTTGAGGCTAAATTTGAACTAATAAAGATGGGTCTTCCCGATTCCAGGCCCAGCATTTAATCCACTGTGCCACTTAGCTACCCCAGGAACTATTTTTAGAAGCAAATCATGATGGATTAAGAGATAGAAGGGACCCACCTCCCAATTTTAAAGATAAGGAAGCTAAGTCTCATAACATTAATGGACTTGTTCATGGTCTACTATCTGAAGTAGGATTTAATTGCAACTTTTTCTGACTCCAAATCCATGCTCTATTGGTTACACTAGATGTCAAAACTTCTCTCTTTATAGAAATCAAGATATTTCCAATAATGAAAATTTTCAGAATTGAAATTGTCTGAAAATGAAATTGACTGTTTCATGAGCTAATAATTTCCCCTCACTGGAAGTGCTCAAGTAGAGCTTAGAAGTTAGCTGGTTAGGATTGCCATAAAGGGAAGTCATACAAAGAGTGATGAGTTAGACTAGAAGATCTCTAAGGCCCATTCATTCCTTATTTGAGGACCTATGCTTGGTTCAGTTAAATAACTAATCTCTACATATTTTATTGCTATACAGGTATACATTATAGATGTATATTATATATAATGTCTTTATTGTAGATATATATTATATATAGTGTATATGTATATATTATAACTGTGCATCATATAATGTATAAAGTATGTATAGTGTATATATATTGTATATATTATATATGTATATTATATTATGCATATAGCATATGTATATTACATAATGTTTATGTGCATGTTATGTGTGTAAATTATATATAATATATCTATTACTATTATGTGTGTATATTATCTATAATGTGTATATATTATGTGTGTATTATATGGTATATACCTATATTGTATAATGTATTTGTATATATTATATATGTACATTATTTAATATATAATGTATATATTATATGTGTTTTGTATAATGTATAGTAATGTTATGAAGGAGAGAAAATGGGAAAAGTCTTCAGCAGAGAAGCCAGGACTGGAGAAACTGTCCATCAAGATGGACATTCTAAATAGAATAGGGACCAGGAAGGACCATTGAAAAAGGAAGAGGCAAACTGAAAACCTTGGTCTCTTGCCTTGGGGATAGAAAGGAGGAAGGACAAAAGTCCTGCTCTCTGGTTTCTCTCTGCTATACTACAGTGGCTGAATCTTCAAAATGTTGATCATTGTCCCAACTCTGAACTCTATTCTACCATCCTCCAACTTAGGAATTGTTTTAGTATTAGGAAACCCCCAACCCTTTCTCCCTTCAATTTCTTTACCTTTCCCTTTCTCTCAAATGAACCCCTTTACTTGAACTTAGCAAAGAGAGAGAATACTTTGTTTGGTATACCAAGATACTCACTTTGAGCTGACTTCAGAGCTACCTACAGAAGAGTCAACTGGGAGGGGGGGGGAGGAAGAGGGAGGTAGGACAGGGAAGGTTGAAGGGAGGAAAGGGGAGGAGGGAGGAGATTGGCAGATCTGATCTTGAATTATCATTTCCCACTTAGATGATCCCCTAATACAATATGTATTATGTATGTATATATACATAGTGTGTATATGTTGTATGCGCATTATATCACATATATCTATATTATATTATGCATGTGTATATATATATGTGTGCATATTGAGAGATACCAATATTGATATTTATCTATCCAAATGTATGTATCCAAAAATACATACATGTGGGCATGTAGCAGAAAAAGTTCAGGACTGGAATAAAAAGACCAGATTTCAAATTTGACCTCAGGCACTTAATATCTGTGAGATCCCCATTTGCCTCAATTTCCTCATCTACAAAATGAGCTAGGAAAGGAAATACAAACCACTCTATTATCTTTGCCAAGATATTGCCCAATGAGGTCATGAAGGGTCAGACACTACTGAAATAACTGAACAACAAATATATATATATATACACACACACTCATACATAAGTATATGTATGTGTGCTCACACACATATCATACATGTATCCCTTCCAAATGGTGGGGGTGAGGAAGCTGCCCTTGCAATCTGGAAAATCTGTATGAAATTTCTGGCTTTCCCTTCATATCAGAGAAGACTTCTGAATTTTTCCTTTTTCTTTTATGGGATGTTTACAGGACCTTAAATGCACTATGAGTTACTAAACTTTTGAAGATATCTCTGTATTTCTAATCTTTGTATGCCATTTGCTGGCTTTTGCATCCTTTCTGCAAGCTTTAACTTTTGAATTATATTAACTTTAAAAGAAATTGTATGCATTTATGGCATCAAAAGGTAAAATATTCTGATGTAATACAATACTACGAATATATTTTATGCATTTCTGAGTTTCTAAACATCTTTTTCTGTCACCTACTGTCCTTCACGTATCATCTGAGGCTTCCACAAAGCTCAACCTCCAAATCCCATTTAATTTCTTATATCAATCCATGCTATATGAAAACCATGTTGAAGAAAACCAATATGTGGAAGGATATTTGTATATATATTATATTATATACATGTGATATAATACATAATATATACCATAAATATGTACATATTTATATGTATGTTTGTTTTATGTATATATTGATATGTATATTATCAATGTATGAATGTGTGTGTGTTCCTGCTTTTTGCTGGAGACTCATTATGTCATAGAGGTAATCCTGGGATATAAAAGATTATGCCACTGGATAATAATCTCTGGCAAGTCCTATTCACCTGGGAAGATTTCTAGTGTGAACTCAACAATATCCTGCATGTGTCATCTGATGATTTGTCTGCCTAGTTTCAAAAAGGTTCATTGCCAGAAAGTTATGCACTAAATCTTGGTGTTTGTTTTATGAACAAAAGGAAGCTATGTGAATCATCACTTACAAAGGATTATAATATTTGTCTGTGGATAAAATCACCAGTCCTTGAAAACTGAAGTAGAAATGGATATGGATAGGTATACTCTGAAGGATCCATGACTCCTCCAAAGGATCAAATTATAATCAAGCTAAACTTCACTTTATTTCAGAATTGAACAGGCCTTTCTGTAAATCATCTATAATCTGTCCAACATGGTGGAGTCCTTCTTCTGATCATTTTCTATTTTATAGGTAACTGTTTTTATGTGTATTTTATAGCTTAAACAAAAATGTTTTTTAGCTTGAGAACATACTAAATAGTTAAAATTTAATTAGAGATTGGGGCCTTTATTGCCTTCACTTTATATATGTGGAAATTGAGGCTGAGAGAAATTAAAGTGACTTCTCTAGGGTCATATAGCTAGTAATCATCTAAGGAAGGATTTGAACATAGGTCTTCACAATTTTAAGTTCAATACTCTGTTTAAAAAACATAGATATACTCATACTCATATACTCATATAATAGAGAATCTGATTGGAGTTGGAAGGACCATCATTGTCTATGCATTATAATTTACCAATCCCAAAATGAAAAAGAAATGTCTGCCATAACATTTCTCACAAGTAGTTAACCAGTTACTATTTCAAGAATTGCAGTAAATAAACTCTGCCACATCCACTAGAAAGTCAACAAGCATTTATTAAGTGTCTACTATTTTGTCAGGCACTTGGTTTACCACTGGATATACAAAAAAAAAAGGTAAATAAAAATAATCCCTGACTGCAAAGAGCTCAAATGCATACAGCTAGATACAAACAAGATAAATTGCAGATACACGCAAATAGAAGGTATTGGCATTAAGAGGGACTGAGAAAGGCCTCTTGAAAATCAGATTTTAACTGATCCTTGAAAGAAGCAAAAGAAACAAGAAGGTGGCGATAAGGAGGGAGAGAGTTACAGGAATGAAGGATAGCCTGTGAAAATGCTCATTGAAGAATTCCTAGTAACAAGGATAACAGAGTTGGATCACAGAGTTTCTGGAGAGTACTAAGATGTAAGAAGACTACAAAGATGGGATGGGATCAGGTTTTGAAGGACCTTAAAAGTCAATGAGATGATTTTCTATTTGATCCTGGAGATAATGGAGGTAACTTCTCTTGGAGTTAACTGAATTGAAAAAGGTGGCAGAAGAGAATAAACGGTCAAATCTGCACAATAGAAGAAACAATTTATCCAAATAGGTTAGAGTGGGCAGAAGCTTAAGGCAGAAAGCCCAATCAGGAGGTTATTGCAATAATCCATGCATCAAGCAAACTATTCCATCTTTTGAAAGTTCCAATTTTCAGATAGTTCTTCCCTTCACTAATTCAAAGTTTGACCCTTTGCAATTTTCACCCATTCCTCTTCCCCCAGAAGGATTCTGAAAGTCCTAGGTTCAAAACCCTCCAATAATAAATCCTATCTTGGTAGCTCTGGACAAATCCCTGAATCTCTTAGCACCCTGAAACAACTTTCAAAGACTAGAAATAGCTAATTTTCTGCCAATCTACTTTGGAGGTAAGAGCCTCCTCAATAAGAGTTCTAAGCACCAAAGAAGTCTACATTTAACACCAAATTGTTGTTTTCATCCTTCATTTTTGATGACCAACCATCATGCATCAATCAAGTGATGTCTTCGGTTACTCATTGATTGGAATTAAGTGAGGCAGAGTTGCACAAGGTCATCAGCTTCACTTTCTCTTGCAGGGTCATCAAATTCCAGTGGCAAGACAAAAGTCAGAACAATTAATGATGGCCTGGGATGCAGTGGATGACCTTGGCTTCTTAAATGTCTAATCAAGCTCTAAGCACTGCATAGCATTTCCTTCAGTCACCACCATGGCAGTTGGAAAAAAAATTGTTCTCATCTGCCCCTTTTGCAGGAGAAAATCTTCATATGCCTGGGATAAACATACCCCTAACTCAATAGCTTGTTTGAAGTGTCATCAGCCATGGTGGTTTTACTGGACTGTGGTCATTATACATACTATAGTTTTTTGAGCCACAGGTGAAGTTAATTGAAAGAAGACACAAAGATGGATGAGAAGCAGTAAAAAGAGCTCCACAGTCTTCATATGAGAGGTTAGTACTCCCTGAACAGTCCATACACCTCACTATGTTTTCTTTTTTTAAAAACTCTTACCTTCCATCTTAGAATCAATACAGCATTTTGGTTCCAAGGCCGGAGTGTAGTAAGGACTAGACAATGGGGTTAAGTGACTTGCCCAGGGTCACACAGCTTGGAAGTGTCTGTGGTCCAATTTGAGTCCAGGGTCTCCTGTCTCTAGACCTGGCTTTTTATTCACTTAGCCATCAAGCCTCGCTCACTATGTTTTCTTTCAAAACATATCTACTAGATGCATATATGTACAGACATGAATTTGTAAATTAGAACTTCTAAGAAGATAAATGAAAAGATTTTATCAAAATATAGAAAATGTAACTGACTTCTAGAAAAAAACGTTTACAAGTCTTATTTTGTTAAATGAGTTTCTTAATACTGTGGGAGTAGAAACACAGAGAAGAAAAACAACTGCTTGATCACATGGTTCGATGGGGATATGACTCTGGATATAGACTCTAAATGACCACCCTAGTGCAAATATCAGTAATATGGAAATATGTTTTGATCAATGGCACATGTAAAACCAAGTAGAATTGTGTGTCGGCTATGGGGGGGGGGGGGAGGGAAGGAAAAAATATGAATCATGTAACCATGGAAAAATATTCTTAATTAATTAAAATTTTTCATTAAATAAATAAATGAGTTTGTTAAACTCTGGTTGTCACAAGGTAAGATACTTGCATATTTTCTTATTAATATGCTCTAAAACTTATACCTTCTGTGTTTGATAAAATCTTTTCATTTTTCTTCTGAGAAATTCCTGTTTTAAAATTAATATCTATAAGTATTTGCCTCTAGCACTAAATACATGCATCCATACATATAGATTTATTTATTATTGCTCAGTTGTCTCAGTTTTGTCTGACTTTGTGAACCCAAGTGGGGTTTTCTTGGCCAAAATACTGGACTTATTTTCCATTTCTTTCTCCAGCACATTTTACAGATAAGGATACTGAGGCAAGCAGGGTTAAATGACTAGCAAGTGCTATAGCTAGTCTGAAGTCAGATTTAAACTTGCGTCCTCTTGATTACAGATCCAATATTCTATCTACTGAGGCACCTAGTTGCCCACGACAAATATGACTGAGTACTAATGTCAAGTAAGTATATGTACATTTACAAGCACACCTACATATACGTATATAAAGTATATTTACATACCTTATAAAGTATATTTGAAAGTAGTCATTCATATCAGTTATTTTGCAGAGTGAGTACAAAATTAAAAGATATACTTTTTTCCTTTTAAAGAATATTTCAGCCAAATGTGTTGACATCAGAAACCTGTTTTTAATTAAAGCCTGGTGGGGAAGGTGAATTTAAGCTAAGTTTTAAGGGAAGGAGGAGAAGCAACCATCCCATATGGGGAATAGATAGGAGTTAGAGGAAAAGTTTCCTTGGCTGATGCAGAGGGAGAAGGCAAAGAAGCAGAAAGGAGATTCCCAAAACACTGCCCCTCTCTCGACATCCTGTAACATAGGAAGAGCTTTCAGTTGTCTTAAATAGCGTCAGGATGGCTATAGACTTCTCAGAAGAACACATTTCTTGTCTGGAACAAGCTACAAAAATTGGTTATAGAATCTATGTAGATACTTAAAAACACAGCAGATATACCTTGGGATGGATTAACTATAGCTAAAAGGAGGCATGAAGAGGAATTACACATCCTCTCAAGGCTCATTCCATCCTTATGGTTTTGTCATTTCCAGATTGGCAAAGCCCATATGCTAGTTCATGATATTATCTATCATTCCCAATTCTTTACTGAGCAGAGTTTAGAGGAAGATGAGTGGGCAGTGCTTTAAAGGGAAAACAATCCCTATGAAAATATAATGAGCCTCAAAAAAATTTAATCCATACTCCCACTCCCAGCAAAACTATTCTATTTGTTGGATTCTTTAAAAATCTGCAGATTCCCCAATCAATCCAGTTGTTTGTTACACTATTCGAAAATATTTCCTTCTGAAAAGATTAAAATCACCTTGTTGAAATTTTAGTCAATTTCAATCTATTCACTTTCCTCTATTATTTACAGAAAGAACAGGGAGGGAGCTCTTGAAAATCAAATGGCCATTTTTTCGGAGCACTACGCTCTGGACTGTCAGATTTGACAAACTGGATCTTCTTCCCTTATAGACATGAACTATATCATGAACTGCTTTATGTCAGAAGAGGAAAATGTGGGAGACCTTATGTGTCTAGGATTATCTCAGATCTCCTCAACTATTCATTGACTTGTAGAAAAAAAACATGAAGTAATAGCTTTTCTTGTTGGGCCATCCCAAAGCCTTGACATCAGATGTGCCTTGTGGATGCTGTAGCAACTGTAGCTGTGTAGTCATGGAAACAGCCTTGTGCTCAGCAGGCAAAACCAATGAGGATTTAGCATTGCTGTATTCTAACTAAGCCTCCATGACCTTATGAGAGAGCAATAAGATCTGTCTGTTCTTGTGGGTGCAGGTGTCCCTCAGTGGGGAGGGAAATCTGCACATCCCATACCTGATTTAAATGTCAGACTTGGATTATTCAAACAAATGATTCCTTTTGCTAGTTAAATGGATTAAAAGGTACAATGTCTGTAAGTAAAATGTTGATTTCAATTACCCAGGAATATTCCCCAGAAAAAAATGAGGAATGGCATATGTGTTGGAAAGCATATACATTCTGAGCAATTTGAAGGAATGAAATGTATAGATCCTAGGACAGTGACAAGTTGGAAAACTCTGGGGAACTCAGGGAAATAATTTTCATTTTTTTATTGTATTGTTTTCCTACTTCTAATTAGCAATGGTATCATCTTACAAACTAAAATCTCATGAAAGGGTTGCAATAACAAGAAATAAACTGTAATTAGATATGTGCTTGGCACGCACTGAAATGCAGTTAAAAAGACCAAGTTGCCCTTTTGGCTTCCTTCTGAGGATCAGTGGGAGTTTGCTCAAGGCAGAAGAAGCCTTCCTGGCATTCCTCATTAGCCTGTCTATACTTCAGACTTCAAAGTATGAAATGCAAAGGCAAGTGTGACTGGCCCAAACATGAAGAGAACAGAGAGAATTCTTGCTTGAGCCAAGCCCTATCAGCTGTTCGCACATAAGTCATCACAATTTCATAATATACCAGGTAGAATGGAAAAGCATATCAAGGAGGTTTCCAAACTCTGCCATTGCTTACTTAGAATGCTAAATATCTAACTTAGGGTCTCATAACCAAAAAGAAAACATTCAGAATATTAAGCTGGTTATCTTATCACTGCAAAAGGTCACTGGCTGTTTAGATTTTGCTTAATTTATTCTTCCTGACAAAGTTCATTCTCAATTTCATTCTCAAGTTTCCCTCTAGGCTGGTGTCAATCATTAACTGCCTGTGGAGAGGCCCAGATTGTAAATAAGTTCCAATGTATTTTTGTTGGATAATTGGTCTTCTAATGACCCTATTTTTTCACATTGATCATAAGGCTGGATGAGTGAAATGAGCAGATCACTTGTCAGAATGTGAGTATGGTTTAAGGGAAAAAAGAAAAAACCTCAGTGCTCCCTAACGTGAGCCTGACAAGCACACAGAATTGATAATCATGTAGCCTAGGTCATTTTATATACCTTTTTGACAGAGGCCATGGAGGAACAGATTTCTGCTTCCTATTACTGAAGTTATGTATTTATTGGCTCCAAAATTCTGAGGGGAAAATTTTTGGAAAGCTTTTTTTTCCTAAAGTTAACAGTCTCATTAGTTATAGATATTTTTTATTCAATCGACAAGCATTTTTAAGGGCCAGCTATGTACCACATATTCTGTTAGAAATGGGTGATAGAAAAGACAAAAGTGAAAAAGCCTTTACCCTCAAGGATCTTCCATTCTGTTAGAGAAAACATGTTTACATATGTCTGGGGGACATACAAAATACATACAATGAGATACTTGGTGAACTTGGAGCAAGAATCTATTAATATTTGAGGAAGAAGATCAAGAAAGGAATTATGTAAACAGTAATTCTTGAGATAAATCTTGATGAAAACCAGGAAACAAATCTAAGAGGCTTCAGACATCCCAAGCTCTGGGCACAATCAGAGCAAAGGTACAAAGATGAAAACTGGGAAAATTATGTGTGAGAAACAAATAGGACTGTATGACTACATCATAGAGAGTATTCAAAGTAGTAATACATAATAATGTCAAATGATAAACTGAGGTTAAGTTGTGAAGCTCCTTAAATTAAATTAAAATAAAGGGTTTATACCTGAATTTAGAGGTAATTAGGAGTCACTGGAGTTTGGTCAGACATGCTTTTAAAAAAATAATTTGGTGGCATATAGAGGATGAATTGGAGTGGGAAGAGGTGGAGAAATCAGTGAGTAGGCTATTGTAATAATCCAGGTGAGAGAGAATTAGGGTTAAATTAGGGTGGAGGTTATGTGAGTAGAAAGAAGAAAATGAATCCAAAGAGATGTTTTGGAGATAGAAGTGACAAGAAATACCAAATAATTGTTGCACATGGGATGAGAATGAGAGGGAGGAATCAAGAATGACACTAACTTTATGAATCTGTGTGATTGAAAAGATGCTGGTGCCCTAAGTAGAAATAGAAAAGTTTGGAAGATCTTTCAGCATAATGGGAACAAAAATGAATCCTGTTTTTAACATTTGAAATATGAACATTTAAAGTGACTCTGGGAGAGCCATTTCAAAATTGAAATGGTTCAATAGGAAACTGATGATTTGGGAGAATCCTCTCTGATCAAGATTAAAAATGTTGCATGAAATGAATACAGGAATGAAAGAACCAACAAGGAAACAGAATGAAATAACTACCAAGAAAAGAAAAACCCAAAAGGTAGGCAGAGAACATCTGGGGCAATTGGGTGAGAGAACCAGCAAGAGGCTGTAGCAAGGAGGGAAGAGCAAGGCAAGAGCAAGCTACACGGCTCCATCCCATATCTGCTGTCACAGGATCAGAACCTAAGCCCTAACCAATATTCAGATCCTGAAATCCTTCTGGGGCAAATAGTGGTACAAGCCAATCCACACCTCTTGAAATTTCAAACCTGTAGGGAAGTCTGGAGTCCACATTTCACAGGGGGAATCCTCCCCTACCCCCAGATCTTTATGCCCAAAACTAAGGGTGGAGCTCCAAGATAGGGTGATCAAGCATGTGCCTAATTGGATCAAGTACACAATGAGACAAAAAAAAAATTGAGCCTAAGGCTGGGGCTAGAATTTGATCAGTCACTGATCTGATCAAGTTCAGAGTGAAATCAAAACCTTATGCCCAAGCCTGAAGCAAGTCCTTAAGCCACCAGCATCTAAAGGATCAATTGAATCAGCAGGGGGAGGTGACTCCAAGAACTAAAACTAGTAAAATCCCAAAAAATAAACTGAGAATAACACCAAGGAAGGACTGAAGTTTAAGAGGGTACCCCAACTTCCCAGAAAAACAGAACCTACTTATAATTATATAGGGGAAAATGAGCAAACAACAAAAAAAGCACTGAATGCTAAAGGTTTTTTATGGAGACAAAGAGCAAGGTACAGACATTGAAGGGGACAAAGAAAGCAAAGGAAACACGTGCAAAGTCCAAAATAAAAATATGGATTGGACACAGAGTCTGGAAGAGCTCAAAAAAGTCTTCAAAACTCATTTAAGAGCAGCAGAGGAAAAGTGGGGAAGAAAAATGAAAAAGCAGTTCGAGAAGAAAGGAAAGTGATGCAAGAAGAAATGGGCCAATTGAAAAAGATCCAAAAACTGACAGTTAAAATTTTTTTAAAAAGTCTTAAAAATCAGAATTGACCTTCTAGAAACTAATGATTTCATGAAAAATCAAGATACAATAAAGCAGAATTAACAAAATAAAAAAAACAGAGGAAAACATAAAGTATCTTATTGAAAAAAACAATGGAGCTAGTGTTGAGGGTAAAATTAAGGCTGTTGACTGAATATATTATATTAGTGGTCTCCAGGAATTAAAATTCAATCCCAACAAAATACTCAAGACAGTTTGGGATTTTTATGGTGGTTTAATTATAATAGAAGGAAGAAATTAAGAAGGAGAAGAGGGTAAGGGTAAGAGATTTCCTCCAACCTAGAGTAAGTCAAAGAGAGTTCAGAGGCCTCACCTAAACCACGCTATAAAGCTTCTCTCATTAACCTCACTGCCAAGCCGCAAAACCCCAAACATCACCAAGAGAGAGCTTCTAATGCCACCAAGAGAGCCATCACAGGAAGTGATGGGAAATATATGGGCAGTTCTTTACATCACTTCCTGTGTCTCACATGTACCAATGGTGGCTTAAGCTTGGCTTAGGACAGCCCAGGGGGTCAGTCAGTTGTTTCTGATTTGTCACTTGCTAGCACATGCCAGTCATAGGCCTTCCTCCCCAACACCTAATCCTTAAGTGGGGGTGTATACATTCCTTGTTGCTAAAATTCTAAAGACTAAGCAAGGTGGACTCACTCTAAAATTCACACTAGAAAGTAGATCTAGGAGAGACAATCTGAGAATTATTGGACTACCTGAAAGCCATAATCAAGAAAAAAAGCCTTGGATATCATATTACAAAAATTATCAAAGAAAACTGCCCAGAGATCCTCAAACAAGAAAATAAATTGAAATTGAAAGAATTCACAAATCACTTCCAAAAAGAAATCCTCAACTGACAACTTCCAGGAATATAATAGCTAAATTCAAGAACCCCCAAGGCAAGGAGAAAATACTTCAAGAAGTCAGAAAGAAATCATTCAAATACCATGGAGCTACAATCAGGATCACACAGGACCTAGCAGCTTCTACATTAAATGATCTGAAGGAATGGAATATGATATTCAGGAAGGCAAAAGATTTGAGTTTATAAACCAGAGTCACCTATCCAGCAGAACTGAGTATATTCTTTCATGGGGAAAAAAAAAAATTGGAAATTCATCAAGATTGAAGATTTACAAGCATTCCTGAGGAAAAAGCCAGACCTAAACAAAAGAAATCTGAAGTCCAAACACAAGACAAAAGAGACAAAAGGTAAATAAGGAAGAGAAAATATAAGAGATTCATTACAGTAAAAATGTTTATATGTCTATATGGAAAGAGGATTTCTGTAATTCTCAAAAATTACTCTCAGTAGTAGAGAAGCTAGAAGGAATTTACTCAGAAAGAGGGTAGAGAAGTAAAATGATTATGATGATATGATGTATATGATGATATATGATATATATGTAAATGTGATGATACATAATGATATGTATGTATAATATAGATATATGCATATGAATGATATGTTAAAAAATCAATCAAGGGCTAAAGAGAGGCTTGTACTGAGAGCAAAGGGAAGGGAGAGATAGAATGGGGTAAATTATATAACATAAAGAGGCATGAAAAATCATCATATAGATGGAGGATAAGGGTGGTGAAGGGCTTAAACTTTACTCCCACTATAACTGGCTCAGAGAGGGAAAAACAAGTATACTCAGTGGGGTATAGAATTCTATCTTACCATATAGAGAAGTAGAAGGGGAATAAGGCAAGGGAAGAGGGAGGTGATTAGAGGGAGGAGAAAGTGTTATGGTGAAAATCACCTTTAAAGATTGTTATAATATTAATTTATGTTCACGAAGGAATTTACTTATGAAATTCCTAAAATGAAACACTCAAGTCATAATGGAGTTTATGGTGGTTTGATCACAATGGGAGTAAGAAAAATGGAGAGGGAGAGAAGGAGAGAGGAGAAAAGGGAAAAAGGTTAACTCAACCTTCTGGCAGAGCCAGAGGGAGTTTAGGCCCGAAGGCCAAGGTAAAGAAGAGAATCAGTCCTTGACTCACGTGACCGATCTGAAGGAAAGCTGTCTGTGGGCCTCCTCCCTGTTCCAGCTCCTAGCACGAACTGGTGCCTAGCTCTGTCCACAGGAAGTGAGCGAATTCCAGAGGCTGTTCCCTACCTTACTTCCTGTGCCTCACAAGTGCCAATGGTGGCTTAAGCTTGGCTTAGGACAGCCCAGGTGGGCACTTAGTTATTTCTGATTTGTTATTGACTAGCACATGCCCATGTAGTGTGGGTGTGCACAATCCTGGGTGCTAGACCAAGCAAGATGGAGACTTTAAAATTCACAAAAGTGGGGGAGGTAGGGTGTAACAAAAGCAAAATACTGGTGAAAAGGAACAGATAGAAAGAGAATAAAGCAGGATCTAAAGGGGATAATATAATGGAGAAAAATACACAGTTAGTAATCATAACATTGAATGTGAATGGGATGAACTCACCTATAAAATGGAAGCAGATAGCAGAATGGATTAAAAACCAGAATCCTATTACATGTTGTTTACAAGAAACACATTTGAGACAGAGTTATATATACAGATTAAAGGAAAAAATCTGGAGCAGAATTTATTATGCATCATCTAAAATAAAAAAGCAGGAGTTACGATAATGATACTGGACAAAGCTAAAGTAAAAATTGATCTGATTAAAAGAGATAAGGAAGGAAATTACGTCTTGCTAAAAGGTATTATAAACAGTGAAGTAATATCATTGCTAAACATTTATGCACCAAATGGTATAGCATCTAGATTTCTAGAGGAGAAATTAAAGGAGCTTAAGGAAGAAATAGATAGTAAGACCATACTAGTGGGGTATCTCAACCTACCCCTTTCAGAACCATATAAATTGATCCAACAAATAAATAAGAAAGAAGCAAGGAAAGCGAATGAAATATTTGAAAAATTAGAGTTAATAGATATTTGGAGAAACTGAACAGGGATCAAAAGGAATATACCTTCTTCTCAGCAGTATATGGTACATATTACAAAGATTGACCATATACTAGGGCATAGAAATATTGCAAACACATGCAGAAAGGCAGAAATAATAAATGTAACTTTTTCAGATCATAATGCAGTGAAAATTATAATCAACAAGGGCCCATGGAAAAGCAAATTTAAAATTAATTGGAAACTAAATATTCTAATTCTTCAAAACTAGTGGCTCAAAAAGAGGAAATTGGTGATTCGGAGTTATAGTTTGATAGAGAAACTAGAGCTGGCTACACAGAGACAGATAGACAGAGACAGACAAATGACTTTTGTAGAGATGGAATGATAGATATTGTAATCAGATAAAGGAATTTTAAGGTTCTTAATAATGAAAGTGAAATTCCTGTGGGTTATGGCAACATCAAGAAATAATGCAAGGGCATAGCAGAGGTGAAGAGGAGAAGGTGGTCTTGGGAGTTTAATAGATTGAGAAACTAGTGGGAAGAGGGTCTGGATTCTTGAGGGAATGTCAGTATATATGTTGAAATTCCCAAATATATGAGCAGGAGATGGGGTGGTGGAGACCACGAGCAAGGCATTAGACTTGTTGAGAAAGGAAGTAGAATTTCTTCATAGTTAGTAAACAATACCCCCTCAATATCAGGAATTAGTGATAAATTTGGACAGAATGAACCCCCAAGAAAGAGATATTATTAAATGATAGAGGTAAAGTCTATTAGCAACAAAAAGGATCAAGGAGAATTCCAACTCCTCCACCATAACTAGTACATCAGGAGTAAGAGAGAAAGTGTACTCAGTTCTACAGAGACTAGAGTGCCATATGAAGGAAGTCAGGTCTGTAGACGTGCAAAAAGATAAGGAGAGAATGAGAAGCATTCAGAAATGAAGGGAAGTTTGTCATTTATCCAATCACCTTTATTCCAGACATACTTCTCATTCCACTCCCACCAGAACCTCAGAGATTGCCCAGGACCCTGGGCTTTCACCTTACCCTGAAGCTTCTTCTATTTACACACTACATGCATTTTCTACTTCACCCCACTTCTAGATTGCCTTTATGTGTTATCATCATCTATTAGAATAGAAATTCTTTGAGATAAGAACTGTATTGTTTGCTTTTGTATATCCAACATTTAGCACAATGCCCTAGCACATAGTAAGTGATTAATAAAGGCTTATTGACATGGTCCAAGGTTGCAAAGTTGGTAAGAGGCAGATCCAAGATTTAAATTCAGGTACTCTGACTCCAAATCCAGTAAATGTTATATCAATTGTTCATTCATTTATGGAGAAGGAATTCCATAGGCCACATTGTGGAAGGAGCTAGCAAATTTATGGCACGTTATGGGAAATAAAAGGTTGTTGTGAACGAAGATAAAACAGAAGTGGCAGCAAGGGTTTGTGAAAATTATATTTCACTTTTAAGCAGTCTAGGATTTCATATCATTGGGCTTGGGATTGTAAGAAGTGGTGGAAATTGGCTTATCCTTGGAGAGTGAGTACAGGTAGCTCAGGACATTACTTAAACAACTGGTGGATGAAGAATGGTCCAAGTTCTGCCTTGCAGTCCCAATGTCACCATTAAGATCAAAGTTTCATTATGGTTTCTCTCTTCCCGTGGTCTTGGTGAGGTCATGGTCATGGAATTTCTTTTCCTCGGCTCTTCAGCCCAGACAGCCTGTCAGACCTCCACCCTAAATGGTCTCATGGAATTCCATCCACTGCCACAGCTTGTTCTTTCTCTTGTTTTATTTATGGGTGATTTTTGTTGCTCAATTTTTGTCATGCCTCAACTTAGATATTCTTAGTAAAGTACTGATACCTCTCTACTTTATGTTTGTGGGTGAATGCCTTATGGCATCTGGGATGGCACTCTTTGTACCCAGTGAGGAATGTGTTGTTGGATATGCTGTACCTGCCAGAGAACAGGCAGTGAAGAAGAGCTTTTCAATTAAATACAGTTCGAAACAGGCTGTGATCCAAGAAGGGAATTTGTGCCTATATTCCTAGGAAGTCAGTTTGAGAGCCTTGTTTTTCTCACTGACGTGATGTACTACATCGTCTTATGCTGTGTAGTTATTAATGTCTTAAGTTAAAATATCATTCAATTCTTATCTCATTTGGCCTTGGCATTATTTTTGGCTTATATGTAATCTCTTTAAAAACCTGAGTTACATCTATTGTATAGTTTCACTTCATATAAAATGGTTTAGAAATAAATGCTTAGATTTTTCATTCAGTCTAACATCAAGGTTAGATAACATGTACATGTGTGTGTGTGTTCTTTCTCAAGCTACTCTTTCTTAGCACTATATCACAGTGTCTTTTTAAGAAAAGAAGAGCTTTTTCTTTGGTAAATCACATTTAATAAGCAATACAGATAGCAGAAGTTTCCTTTATGTCTTATTAAATTTGAGTGTCCTTAAGTTTATCATTTCCTCTCACTTGTTACAAATATTGATATTAGGACTCAAGATAAACATGTTTTTCATGATTCACATGTATAACTATATCAAATTGCTTGCCTTCTTAAGAAGGAGGAAGAGAAAGGAAAAGGGGAAATTCAGCTTTTAAAATGTTTCAAAGGGAGTTAAAAATTTTAATGTAATTTTAAAAAGAAATATTTTTTTAATTTAATTAAAAAATAAAATGAATTATCATCACTGCTGTAGATGAATAATTTAGAAGTAGAAGGGATCTTAATGATGAGGTAGTCCAACCCATCCTTTTACAAATAACACAAAACCCCAAGTACAATGAATTTACATGTCACTGAATTTGTCTCTTAAAGCAAGAATTTTTTGTTTCCAAATTACATGTAACAACAATTTTCAGCATACAGTTTCTGAAATTAAAAGATCTAAATTATCTTCCCTCATCACTCCCAGAGATGGCAAACAGTGTGATAAGAGTTCTACATGCATTATCATGCAAAACCTACTTCCCTATTGACTATTATTAAAACCCCAAAATAAAAACACACAAAAAAACTAAAGTGAAAAATAGCATGCTTTCCTCTTCATTACAACTCTAACAGTTCTTTCTCCGGAGGTAGAAAGAATTCTTTGTCATAAGTTCTTCAGAATTATCCCAGATCATTGTATTGCTGAGAGAAGCTAAATTTTTCACAGTTGATCATCATACAATATTGCTGTTACTGTGATTTTTCTGGTTCTACTTTTTTCTCTCTGAATCAATTCATGGAGGTCTTTTTAGCTTTTCTGAAATCATCCTGCAAATCATTTCTTATAGCACAATAGTATTCCATCACTATTATATACCAGTTTTTTTCAGACAATCATCAACTGATGGACAACCCTTCAATTTCCAATCCTTTGCCACCACAAAATGAGCAGCTAAAAATATTTTTGTTCAAGTAGGTCCTTTACTTTTTTTAAATGACCTCTTTGGTATATTGACCCAGGATTTGTATTACAGGATCAATGTTTCTCCATTTTGGTCACGTGAGTGATAGGGACTGATCTCTTTTCTTTGCCTCAGCTATCCAGGGCCTTGGGCCTTTGGCTCAACTTAAGCAGAGGGGGTATTTAAGCCCTATTTCCTTCTCTCCCCTTTCCCTTTCTCTCTCTCTCCCTCTACTACTTTTCTTCCTCCTGTTTGTAATTAAAACACCATAAAAAGGTTGACTGCTGACTTGAATTTTCATTTAGGAATTACATAGCTGAATTCCTTGGCGACCTTAAATTTAAAAATAATAAATTAATATATCAGTCTTTTAAAGTGATTTCCATGTCACATCAAAGAGTATGTACCCATTGGGTGTAGTTTCAAATTGTCCTTCAGAATGGTGGGATCAGTTGACAACTCCATCAACAATACATTAGTGTCCCAATTTGCTACACTTCTTCCAACATTAATCACTTTACTATCATATGGCCAATCTGATAGGTGTGAGGTAGTGCCTCAGAGTTGTTTTAATTTGCATTTCTCTAATTAAGAGTGATTTAGAATATTTTACATAATTATGTGATACATAATTATATAATATAATAAGCTTTAACTTCTGAAAATTACTTGTTCATATACTTTGACCAATTTGACTCAGTTCTCAATAAATTTAAGAAATGAGACCTATGCCAAAGAGATTTGCTGAAAAAAATTTCTATGGTTTCTACTTCCTGTCACTGTGGGTTGGTTAATCTCTACACTTCTCTATAAGAGGACCTCCAGGTCCCCCATTAAATTAAAAAAGGAATAAGGAATTCCTTTTTACAATGGCAAAACAAGAGGGAGAGGATAGATGTCAGATTATAGGATCAATAAAATCTCTTTTGAATAAAAAAATTCATTGATTTCAACCCTGGTAGTGAACCTGATCTCTTCTACCTTCCTTACTGGCCTTACTGGAGGCAATGGGAATGGTTATTCCAAAGGTGATACTTAGTTTTTTATGAGGATAAATATAATCCATTTATTTTGCTTGTATTTCTTAGTTTCCATAGGTCCTAGCTAAGAGAAGAAGCCATTTAGTACTATTCTTCTCATTTTACAGATGAGAAAACTGAGGCCCTTGGAAGTTAAGCCACTTACCTATGGTCTTATAGGTAGAAAACATTTTTTAAAAAGTAAGATTTGAAGCTCTCTTCCAACCCCAGATTTTGTTGTTTCCACTCTACCATCAGCCTCACAATGAAGTTCTATGATATACAAAGGACCATGTAGGATGCTAGGAATGCCCCAGAAAAAGGAAGCCTGTATTCTTAAAGAGAGGATTAGACTTGCACATGAATAACTATGAAAAAGTAGAATGTGTTAAGAGCCAAGAAGAGGCTCAAACATGTGTTTGGTATAAAGTGGGCTATGAAGAAATGCTAAGTGGAAGCAGCTAGGTGGTTCAGTAGATCAAGACCCAGATCTAGAGAGAGGAGGTCCTAGGTTCAAATCTGCCCTCAGAAACGTCCTAGCTGTGTGACCCTGTATGAGTTACTTCACCCCCATTGCCTAGCCCTTTCCACTTTTCTGCCTTGGAATCAATACAGGGTTTAAAAATGGAGATGGGAAAGGACAGAACGAGACTTGGGCATGAGGAGTAGCCTATTTTGACTAAGAAGTACAAAACCAATAGTGTGTGATGAGGATAGAAAAATAAAATGGAGGCAGATAGTTGAGGGCCTTCAATGCTAGGACCAGATTAGACATTCTTTTGTTAGTATAGAGAACCATTGAAGGCTTTTGAGCAGAGGAATGAATGACAGAGTAATGCATTGGGAAAATGACTTGTGGGAAAATATAAAGAGTGGATTAAAGGCGCACAGAGTAGAGTCAGGGAAAAAAACTATCAGAATAATTTAGGAAAAAGGTAAAAAGATTAAACCAGATTTGCAGCAGTAGCAATAAAAAAGGGCAGACTGAATTTGACTAGATTATAGAAATATAATTAATAAGATAGGATAGCTATTAGAGAAGCTGGAGTAAACGCAGGTGTTCAGGGGAGTCAGTGGATTCAGTTTTAGATATTTTTTAGTTTAAGAAGTTCATGCAATATCCAGGTGGACATAATCAGAATGCAGTTGGAAATTAGGAGGGAAAAACTCAGGAGACAAATATAGGTTTGAGAGTCATTTAAATAAGGGTAATAAACAAAGCCATGGACAAGATTATTAAACGCAGAGTCAGAACTGTGACCAAGGTGGGGGCAAACATAGTTTTGCCAAGGACATGGCGTTGGGGGAGGGGGGGGTTGTCCTGACAACACTGGCATCTCAACAGTACATCCTATGTCCTCTTTACTTATTTCTACCCATCTCCCAGGCCTTCAGTAAGTTTGTAGGTCCTGCTGCCTTTGACCAGACCTCTTTCTCTATTTTGGCACCAAACTGCCAATAGATCTCCTTCTCATTGATTATTTTCATTGGTTTAAGTCCTTCTGTGTTGCTTTAAATCTTATGTGTCCTAGGTCCTATTCTCTAGGGCTTTACTCTTTATCTCTTTACAGTTAATTGGGGAAAAAAAAGTTAAAACCCTTAAAATAGAAAGCAGATTTCCTCCCTCCTGTCTGAGGTAACTTCCTCAACAACAGACATTCATACTGGGGTGTTCATGTCTCTGTATCTTAACAACGGGGCTCTCTACTTGACCTAACCAACCCTTTCAACTGCAGGTACATGTGATGTTGTTTACTAGGGTTTTGTTTTGTTTTGTTTTTGTAGTACTTGTTCTGAGCAAATGAAATGAAACAGTTACGGTGTGGGAAAAGAATACAGAAAGAAATGGAGGGATGGCACTAAGGATAAAACCTTGGGAATTAGAAGTAGCATATAGAGAAAAGTAAGACAGTATCAGGGAGAGAGTCCTTGGACTCAGGAAAAAAACCTAAATTTCAGAGCTTACTATCTATGTAATTATGAACAAATCAGTTACCTCCCTAAACCTCAGTTTCTCTTTCTATTAAATAGGAACCAGAATTCCTATAATTCGCAAAAACTCAAAGGAGTAATGGATAGAAAGTACTTTATAAAAATTCAAGTTTATATATGCATATATGTGTATGTACATGTATGTGTGTGTGTGTGTGTGTGTGTGTGTGTGTGTGTGTGTGTGTTGGGGAGGAGGGGTAAGTGCCCCAGTGGATAGAGTGCTAGGCCGGGAGTCAGGAAAACTCATCTTCCTGAGTTCAAATCTGACCTCAGGCACTTACTAGCTGTATAACCCTGGACAAGTCACTTAATCCCATTTATCTCAGTTTCCTCATCTGTAAAATGAGGTGGAGATAGAAATAGCAAAACAATTTCACCAAGAAAACCCCAAATAGGGACACAAAAAGTCAGACACTACTAAACAACAATTAAGGAGAGACGCTGATTCATTTATTCCTCTAAGAGATGGACTCCAGAAATACTGGAAAAGACTTAGGTTAGATATAAGGAAGACAATTTTCAACAAGGAAATATGTCAGATTTTGAAAATGTTAAAGAGTTACTTTGAATGTCTTGATTTTAGGACATATTCCAACATGATTGCCTATTAGGAATTCTCTTTGCTTTTGCATTATTTACTGATTTCTCAATCTTTTTCTTTCCTCTACCTTTCATGATCTTTCGGCCTTTCCACTTCATAAAAGTCTAATGGATGGGGAAGTTCAAGATTTATCTGAAGCTTCAGGCTTTGGACTGTCATCAAGCTGTGTGAAATTATAAACTGCAGTGTTCAACTGAGTGCTCTAGTCATACAATGAAATTCTAGATAGTTGAGAAGGGTATGTGATTGGGGGAAGGAGAGGGATGGTTCAAAGTTGGGGAAGGAATTTCAATGGAAGCTTACACTCCTCCCTGTGTCCAAATCCCTTTAAATCAACCTTACCCTAAGCAAAATTGTTAAAAAAAGAAAAAAAAAGGGGGTCTTCAGAATTCCACATATCCCCAATAAGTCAAAGGATAGGTTTCAAGGTGTTTATGAACTTGGATAGAATATATATTCATTTTTGCTAACCTTTAACTAAAATGTAGCATTCCTTCCAATTATAAATTTTTAAAAATATGTTCAATAAAAGGGTTTCTACAATTAGTCAAATTGCTCCAGGGATCCATGGCACACAAATGGTTAAGAACCTCTACCTCATCCCTTTATTTTATAAATAAGGAAATTAAAGCCCACCCAGAGAATTTAGACAATTTGCCCAAGATGCTCCTGCTATGGGGCAGAACTGAGATGAGGGCCCAGGTCTCCTGATTTCTAGGCTAATGGTGTTTCCACTATGCATTATATTTTGTTGCTAGATGATAGGGCTGGTCCTGCTTAATGCATTTAGCTATTTCCATATTTTTGCTATTGGAAATGCTTATTAAGATTGAGAGTCGATCTACTTTGGCCTGAGATACTTTGATAGCTCTAATGAGAGTCTTTGGTACAGAGGAAATGTTGTAGATTGTCTCCTTGGGGAAAAAATTATTTTGTCTGAGAAAATGAATTCCATAAAAAAGAATTTTACTGTTTTCCCTTAGGTTCATGGGTCAATGTTTTTACTCTTGAGTTCTAAGGAATTATTTGCAGGGGGTCAGGGGAGTAGTTCCCAGGAACTTAATTTCAAAATTAAGAACATTTTTTTTCTATGACAAGATAGATGTGTGTGTTGTGTAATGTTTACAGTAACTGCCCATTGCTTAGGATGAACTTTTAGAGCAATGCATCTGAAGCGGGAAGTAAGCAAGAAGGTAGCTTGAGGCAGGGAAATAGGGTCAAGACCAGGCAAGAAGGTACAGACAGAAATGAAGCTTGAGAATTTAGGTAATGTTCAAACTTGCCATAAAAAAATAAGTAGAAATGAGAGTCCAGAAAATGAGACTCGGAATCTCTGTGGATCTGAGGCAGGCAGCAAAGAAGTACAACTGTCATCCGGCTGTTGTTCCTAGCCCAAGGACCATTTGCCTTATAGAAGGTTTGAGAGTAAACTTCATGATGCAGATGAATAAAGAGAGGAAGACATGTGCTATTTCCCAGAGCAGGACCAGGCTGTGAAGTTGTTCAACGTTGGAAATGAACACTCAGAAGCAGAAGAGGTGCTTCTGTAAGGCGTCTGAACAATTTCTACTGAAATCTCAGTAAAAGTGGCATCAAGATGACTGACTGTGGAGTCCGCCATTAAGTTGGACTACTAGCCTGGGCAAATTAGGGTTTTGTCATTAGCAAACCATTATTTTATTCATTCGGTTTACCTGACATGAGTAGTAATTTTACAGCTTATATTGATATTTGGTTTCTTTGGAATGGTCCTATAAGGAAACAGATAGGTTGTGTTATAAGGAAATATAATTTGGATAGGGGGAAGGAAAGTAATACAAAGGGATAAATATATAAATATTGAATTTATTTTAACATAGAAAGGATGAAGGAAAGGGAAAGTGGAAAAAGCGAAATCTAAATTAAACCCTAGGTTATCTAAAGCAGAGACAATCAGGGGATGAGATCAGTTCTTACAAAGAGTCCTTGATGAGCCAGAAAGAGGAGTCCAACTGATGTCTTCAGATGTCACAACAGGGTAATGATCTATTTCCCAGTCTGGCTGTCCACCAGGAAGACTGGAGTTATTCTTTCACCATAGCTAGAAGATCATCAAGGCCTATCATTTGATGGATGGGCTCAAGATAAATTCAAAATTACACCTCTCTCCTCCTTCTCTCAGGTCCAAAATGACAGTTAGGGAACTGTCTCTTCAACAGTTTAGAATCCTGACAGCCCTGGGAGAATTCTGAGTCTCATGCCCTATCAATCATTCCTTGCATAAGTTTTATTATCCTTTGCAACAATTGGGTATCACATAGATAGACCACTGTACCTTAAGTCAAGAAGACTTGAATTCAAATATAGCCCAAGATACTAGCTGTGTAACTTTGGGTGATGTAGTATTGGGGTATAAAAGGATGTTATTAAGGATGAAACTGTAGTATATACTTTGATAGATGATCACAAAGTATTTTTCAGCTCTCCTCCTTGAAGGAAAGCCAAGAGTGACTTCCCTTCACTGGGCCAGTACATAAACTACTTGGATAGTGTGAACTTTAGATTACTCCACCCTACTTAGTCTAACAAAATCAGGAATGTCTACACCCATACTTAAGGATTAAGTATTTTAAGGGATGGCCTATGATAGACATGTGCTAGCAAATGACAAATCTGAAACAATGACATACCCCTGGGCTGTCCTAAGTCAAGCCAATATCATTGGTACATGTGAGATGCAGGAAAGTGATGTAAATCCATCTATGTATTTGGCATCACTTCCTCTCTCTGGCCTCTTTGACGGCGGAGAGGTGGCTGGCAGCAGCTTGCTGAGCGTGTAGGCATCCTGGCGTGGCGGCTGCTATTGTCCAGGTTTAGCAATGAGTTTTCCTTGATACCATACTGTAGGAAGCCTAGTAACTAGTTCAGTGAGGCTCTTCTCTAAGATCTCTCCGACTTTAGGCTGATTTTTCTCTCCTTTACCTTCCAAACACTATCCTCTTAGAGAAGCCTCTAATCCTCAAGGACCTTGTGGCTCATCTGGCACAGGCTCGATGGGAGAAATTCTATACCTTTTCCCTCTCTCTTCTCCTTGATTTCTTCCCTATATATTGATTAAACCATCATATATTTCCAAACTGACTTGGGTATTGTATTTGGGATATCCCCTGGTAACCAAAATCAAATTTAGATTAGGTCACAACCCTAAATTATTCTTACAATAGATAGATAGATAGATATTCTAATTATTTATATTATATATGTTCTATTTATACATAGTATATATATATATTCTATTTATTTACAGTATATATTATTACATGTAATTATATGTGATTATTATATGTATATATTACAGTGTATATTATTACATGTAATTACATGTAATTATTATATGTATATATCACAGTATATATTATTACATGTAATATGTACTGTAAATAAATAGAATGTAATATTATATAATAAGAATTAGTAATAACAGGATGCCTTAACACTAAGGGAAATTAATTATTCCACCCAACCTCTTTCACCTCACAATGAATTATTTCTTCATCTTGAGTATTCACTCAAGTTACTCTCAAACTCCTTATCACTGCCTAAAACCCATAAAAACTGCTATTGAAATAAAACTGCCTATAATCCTTATATAGGAGTAAAATTATTTATGGTAAAAGTGTCTCTGAGTAGACAAATCAGTTAGCCAAAATGTCTCAGAGGCTAACTGACCAGAGTTTGGCTCTGAGAGGGCACTCAGAGCCCAGTCAAGCAGGTCTTCTCCTCTCACAACAGTTCTCAATCTGACAATTTCTTCTTCATGATGAATTTCCACAGTGAAGAAAGTGAAAAACCCTCAATATGGTTTCTGAATGAATAAATAAATTTTTTAAAATGTAAAAAAAAAAAAAGATGGTTAGTGAGTTCTCTTTCTTTCCTATCACAGCAGAGCTATACCCAGAGAGCAAAAGCTGAGTTGGCCCGTCTCTTCAGAAGTCAGAGACCAACTTCTCTCAGAACTGTGCCTGCTCTTTCTTCAAAGTTCCAAGCCCATGCACAGAATCCTCTCTTGCCTCAGCCACTCTGCAGTCTCTGGTACAACTTTCCAAAATTCCTTATCCTATCAAACCGAATCAATATATTTCTAATTTCCTTACTATAGTAAGACACTTAGCCTCTCTCTGACTCTGTTTTCTCAACTGTAAAATGGGGATAATAGGATCTAATTCACAGAGCTATCATGAAGATAATAAAAATTATGTTTGTAAAGCACATAATCCAGTGCCTGGCACAGAGTAGGTGTCATATAAATGCTAGTTTTTGTTGTTTTTAATCATTATGATCATATGCATGTATTATGCATGAATATTTGTCAATAAAACTCATTAAATAATATGCATGAACATTAAATAAGTATGCATGTACTATAGACAATTTTATTTGTGCATATTGTGAATCTTGAAATTTCTCAGACTTGTGAATGTTAAAAAATTCCCCATTGGGGAATTTTTTATTGGGACAATTCCCTATTGGAACTATTCCCCATTTTAAACAGTGAAGCTACTTAGATCTAAAATGTGAGAACCCTACTTGGATCAGAAATGGAAGGACCTCTCCTCTACCCATACTTAGGACTGCTTTAGGGGAGAAAACTCCTTGCTGAACAATGAGAAATGCTTACACCCATACTTAAGCCATGCCTATTTTTAGAATTAATATAAAGGGGTGCTAAGTACCTACTAAAGGTCAGGCAACTTGTAAATTTGCCAGGACAAAAAGGTGAGAAACTT
This sequence comes from Monodelphis domestica, assembly GCF_027887165.1. Lineage (NCBI taxonomy): Eukaryota > Metazoa > Chordata > Mammalia > Didelphimorphia > Didelphidae > Monodelphis > Monodelphis domestica. The sequence goes on along the minus strand of NC_077229.1, from coordinate 441,409,903 downwards.
GCTCAAAGATTCTAACCTACTCAGGTGTGGATTACTAAAAGGATTAATCTACTCAGCTGTGAATTCAGAATAGGCTGTCCTTTGGAAAATGTCTACAGTGATTGGTAGATGTAAGAATTTAGGGGAGGTGACAAAGGAAAATTTCCCTTTATAAGGAAAGAAAAAGCTGAAAAACAGGATCTCTTGAGAAGCTCTTGAGATATACAGGCTCTTGAGAGACAATCTCTAAGGAGGTCCTTCAAGGGAAGCTGACTCTGGCTGGAACTCCCTCTGGGGAGACTCTGTCCCCCTGAATCCTCGCTTGAACAGATCTTATGGTGAGTGATTAGGACTGACTGATCTTTTCTTTTAGGGCTGCCTGGGCCGGCCTATTTCTTTTCTCATTTATTTCTTTTCTCTCTCTCTCTCTTTCTTTGATTACTCATTGTATTATTAATTAAAGTCTCTATAAAACCCAGTTGACTTGGGTATATTCATAATTGGGAATATTTCCCTGGTGACCACCTTATATTTGATTTTAAATAAGACACTGTAGTGAAAACATTTTCTGCGGTCACAATTTACTCACCCACTCTTATATCTATCACAATTTAAGTCTTCCACTATTTTAATCACTACAGTTTATACCCTCAACCATTTTAACTATTACAGTTTATGACATCCACTTTTTTAAATGCCACAATATATAGGCACTGGTCCATATGCATATGCATGTGTCTATCATATATGTGTAAGTTTACATATGAAGGTGAGAATCAGAAATTATCTGTGAATTCATACATGTCAAGATGCATACCAATAGAAAGCAATGGAGAGAGATGCATAGTGTTTGTAAGCAGTCTGCAAAAATGAATGAATGAATAAATGAATAACAGGAGACATCAAAGAAGACAGGAATAAGTGATGCCATCAAGGGGTTCCCTAATAGACTCATAGGGGGGAAAAAGATGGGTTCATTATGTGCTGAGTGAAAAAAATGATTGTTTATCTAAACCTAGTGTGCAAGAAGTCTCTTTTCAATAGCAGGGGAAGGAAGCAACCTCCAAGACACTGTAAACCCTCTATGGTTAGCCAATAGGTGTTTATGGGCTGCACAGATTGGACAGGCATGCACCAGTCACACTTTCCAACATTGGATGGAACATACAGATGTCTGGGTGGCACAGAGGCATGCACCTCTCAGGGCTATTGTGAAACTAAAATGAGGTAATATTTGTAAAGTGCTTTATAAATCTGCTTTATTAGACTTCCAGGTAAGAATGACGGCAGTCTAGACACGGGACGCTTCCTCTCTCCAGCACCCACCGATATAGACTACCTCAAAAGACCATTAAAACCATTTTCATAAGAATGGAGGGACTCTACAGTAGAGTGCAGCATTGAATGTACATGGGATTTAGGCATTCCCACACTATAAGAGGATGAAAAAGCTCCCAACCAAACGTGAGCCGATCTACCCTCCCCTACCCCACCTACGGAGCCAGAGTCAAAACCAGAGAGTGCCAGAATCAGCGAGAGAGTGAGGGGCACCTCTAGAGCAAGCAAGGGGCACCACCAAGTCCCTGGGAGCTAATACCACCAAAGACCTACCTTGGAGAGCAGATACAACTGAAACTCAGGTGGGCAGGGGAGTGCAGACCTTGGGCACTCACAGCCACTGTGTGCCAGAATCAGCGAATGAGTACCTCTCGGTCCTCAGAAGCAGACTAAGACCACCAAAGACATACCTCCTGAGAGCAGCTACACCAGTAACCAGGGCGGGCAGGAAAGCGCAGACCATGGGCGTCCCAGGGAAAGTAGTACAGAGCTGCAAATGGCTTGCAGTGATTTGAGATCTTGCTTCAGGCAAAATCATTGCTCTTTAACTCCATACACATAGAACCTGCCCAGCTTACTCAGATTTCTGAGTAAAAAGGGAAGGTAAATCCCCCACAGTGATGGTTAATTGCACACAAGAGCCCCAAACTCCCTCCAAGAAAAGCAAAAAAAAGACAGTGACCCTCGAAAATTTTTACAGAATAAAAACCCAGGCTACAGAGGAAACACAGGAAGAAATTCAAACAGAGATAAAACATTCTTTAAAAAATGGAAATTGTCCACAGGCTCTGGAAAAATTTAAATTGGAGAGTATCAAAAAGATGGAAGCCTACTGGCAAGAGAAGTGGAAAATGGTACAAAAAGAAAATTAAAAAAAATATAGCTGAAAATCAAAAGGTTAAAGCAGAAAACCAGGCCTTAAGAACCCAAATTGAGCAACTGGAAGCCAATGATCTTGCAAAACAGCCCTGGTGTTCTTGAACAAGGGAGCAAAATAGACATTTAAAGAGTTCATAGAATACCTTCTACACTAAATCCCCAAGAGACAACTCCCAGGAATGTAATTGGCAAATTCCAGAGCTTTCGAAAATCCTACAAGAAGCCAAAAAGAGACAATTGAGATACAAAGGAGCACCAATCAGTATCACACAAGACCTGGCAGCTTCCACACTAAAAGACCACAAGGCCTGGAATACGATATTCAGAAAGGCAAGAGAACTGGGTCTTGAAACCAAGACTCGCCTATCCATAAGACCAGAAATAAGTGCAAAGTTTGACATGCAAACACAAAGATCAAGAGAAACATGAAAAGGTAAATAAGAAAAAGAGGGAAAAGGAGAAAAATGTTGTTGTTTTTTTTTGGTAGACAGACTCTCTTCTTTAAGCTACAATTATATCAAATTATATATATTAACATATGGGGAAAATGTTATTTGTAATGCTCAAAAATTGTATTCATTATCATAGTAATTAGAAGAATACCTCATAGGAAAGGATTAGGGCATTAAGGGCTATAAAATGATATGCAACAAAAAAAAAAGAAAAAGGTGTGGGGGGGAATCGATGATGATACCAAGAGATATTTGAAGAAATAAAATAAATAGAATAATCTTTTTCACACAACGATACACATGAGGAGGGGAGGGGAAGAATAGTCTTACAAGAATGAGAGGAAGAGAGTGGTAATAGGTAATACTTAAACCTTATTCTCAGTGAAATCAACTCTGAGAGGGAAGACCATCTAGGTCCATTGGGATCCTGAATTCTATCTTATCCTACAGGGTAAGGGAGAAGGGAAACTAAGGGGGGTTGGGAGGAGGGAGAATACAAAAAGGGATGGAAGGAGAGGGGGGAGGGAACATAACAGACCCTAAGAAAAAACAAGAAGGGAACAAAAAGGGAGGGACCAAAAAAGGAAGCATATCAAGGGAGGTTATTAGGGGGATTGATTAAAAGTAACCCACTGGTTTAAAAGGATATAGCAAAAGATGAAAGGATAGACCAAGGAGAGGGTATAAAAATGCTAAGGAATTCACAAGTGACAATCTTAACTTTGAATGTTCATGGGATGAACTCACCCTTAAAATATAGACGAATAGGAGAGTGGATTAGAATCCAAAATCTTACCATACGTTGTCTACTAGAAAAACACTTGAGGTGGGTAGATACTCACAAAGTAAGAATTAAAGGTTGGAGTAAGACCTATTGGACCTCAACTGATAGAAAGAAGGCAAGAGTTGCAATCATATCTGACAAAGCCAAAGTAAAAATAGACCTGATTAAAAGGGATAGGGAAGGTAAATACATCCTGATAAAAGGGAGTATAGACAATGAGGAAATATCACTAATCAACATGCTTGCACCAAATGGTAAAGCAGCCAAATTTCTTTTTTTTTTCCATTTCATGCCAAGGTGAGTTTAATACCTCCGTAATTTACAACATATGGATCTTATGACATTATACAGTATGTGTTTCCTAATAAAACAGCTCATTAATCAATGTTCAATTATAACCTCAAATCATAGGAAACCACAAAATATGCTAGAGAAGTATAATTATTTGAGCTTGGAATGGTTCCTTTTTTTCCCATTTGAATGAGTTTATTTAGTCAATTAAGAACATTATTCCTTGGTTAAAATAATCACATTACTTCCCTCCTTCCCCTCCACCCACTCTTCCCACAACCAACATGCAATTTCATTGGGTATTACATGTGTCCTTAATCAGAACCCATTTCTATGTTGTCGTTTACACTAGGATGTTCATTTAGAGTCTACCTACATCCCCAACAATATGCCTTCAACCCATGTATTCAAGGAGTTGTTTTTCTTTGGTATTTTTACTCCCCCAGTGTTTCCTCTGGATGTGGATAGTGATTTTTCTCATAGATCCATTCAGTTTGTTCAGGATCACTACATTGCCACTAATGGAAAAGTCCATTACATTTGATTGTACCACAGTGTATCAGTCTCTGTGTACAATGTTTTACTGGTTCTGCTCCTATCACTCTGCATCAATTCCTGGAGGTTGTTCCAGTCCCGATGGAATTCCTCCAATTTATTATTCCTTTGAGCACAATAGTATTCCAGCACCAACATATACCACAATTTATTCAGTCATTCCCCAATTGAAGGGCATCCCCTCATTTTCCAATTTTTTGCCACTACAAACAGCACAGCTATGAACATTCTTGTACAAGTCTTTTTTCCTTATTATCTCTTTGGGGTACAATCCCAGAAGTGCTGGATCAAAGGGCAGGCAGTCTTTTAGTGCCCTTTGGGCATAGTTCCAAATTGCCCTCCAGAATGGTTGGACCAATTCACAACTCCACCAGCAATACATTGATGTCCCAACTTTGCCTCATATCCTCCAGCATTCAGTACTTTCCTTTGTTGTCATGTTAGCCAATCTGCTAGGTGTGAGGTGTTACCTCAGAGTTGTTTTGATATGCATTTCTCTGATTAAAAGAGATTTAGAGCACTTCTTCATGTGCTATTTAATAGTTTTGATTTCTTTAACTGAAAATTGCCTATTCATGTCCCTTGCCCATTTTTCAATTGGAAAATGGCTTGATTTTTTGTACAACTGGTTTACCTCTTTATAAATTTGAGAAATTAAACCTTTGTCAGACATTTTTGTAATGAAGATTGTTTCCCAATTTGTTGCTTCTCTTCCAATTTTGGATGTATTAGTTTTGTTTGTACAAAAACTTTTAAATTTGATGTAATCAAAATTATTAATTTTACATTTTGTGGTTTTTACTAGCTCTTGCTTAGTTTTAAAGTCTTTCCTTTCCCAAAGATCTGACAAGTATACTATTCTGTGTTCACCTAATTTGCTTATAGTTTCCTTTATATTCAGGTCATTCATCCATTCTGAGGTTATCTTGGTGTAGGGTGTGAGATGTTGATCCAAACCTAATCTCTCCCATACTGTCTTCCAATTGTCCCAGCAGTTTTTATCAAAAAGTGAGTTTTGGCCCCAAAACTGGGATCTTTGGGTTTATCATAGACTGTCCTGCTGAAGTCATTTACCCCAAGTCTTTTCCACTGATCCTCCTTTCTGTCTTTTAGACAGTACCAAATTGTTTTGATAACCACTGCTTTATAGTATAGTTTTAGATCTGGGACTGCAAGTCCTCCTTCCTTTGCATTTTTTCTTCCATGATTTCCCTGGATATCCCAGATCTTTTGTTCTTCCAAATGAACTTTGTTATGATTTTTTCTAATTCCATAAAGAAGATTTTTGGTAGTTCAATGGGTATGGAACTAAATAAGTAAATTAATTTGGGTAGGAATGTCATTTTTACCATGTTAGCTCGTCACACCCATGAGCAATGTTTTTCCAATTGTTTAGATCTAGTTTTAATTGCGTGGAGAATGTTCTATAGTTGTGTTCATATAGTTCCTCTGTTTGTCTTGGCAGATAGATTCTTAAGTATTTTGTATTATCTAAAGTGATTTTAAATGGGATTTCTCTTTCTAGTTTTTGCTGCTGAGCTGTGTTGGAGATATATAGAAATGCTGATGACTTATGCGGGTTAATTTTGTATCCTGCAACTTTGCTAAAGTTGTTGATTATTTCAACTAGCTTTTTGGTTGATACTCTAGGATTCTTTAAGTATATCATCATATCATCTGCAAAGAGTGATAGCTTGGTCTCCTCATTGCTAATTTTAATACCTTCAATTTCTTTTCCTTCTCTAATTGCTACAGCTAGTTTTTCTAGTACAATGTTAAATAATAGGGGTGATAATGGGCACCCTTGTTTCACTCCTGATCTTATTGGGAAGGTTTCTAGTTTATCCCCATTGCAGATAATGTTTGCCGATGGTTTCAGATATATTCTGTTTATTGGTTTTAGAAAAGATCCTTCTATTCCTATACTTTCTAGTGTTTTCAATAGGAATGAGTGTTGTATTTTATCAAAGGCTTTTTCTGCATCTATTGAGATAATCATGTGATTTTTGTCAGTTTGCTTGTTAATATGGTCAATTATGCAGATAGTTTTACTAATGTTGAACCATCCTTGCATTCATGGTATAAATCCTACCTGGTCATAGTGAATAGCCCTTGTGATGACTTGCTGGTGTCTTATTGCTAGTATATTATTTAAGATTTTTGCATCTATATTCATTAGGGAGATTGGTCTATAGTTTTCTTTCTCCTTTTTTGACTTGCCTGGCTTTGGTATCAGTACCATGTTTGTGTCATAAAATGAATTTGGTAGAACTCCTTTTTGGCTTATTCTGTCAAATAGTTTGTATAATATTGGGATTAGTTGTTCTTTGAATGTTTGATAGAATTCATTTGTGAATCCATTTGTACTTGGGGATTTTTTCATAGGTAGTTCTTTGATGGCTTGTTCAATTTCTTTTTCTGATATTGGGTTGCTTAGGTAATTTATTTCTTCCTCTTTTAGACTAGGCAATTTATATTTTTGTAAGTATTCATCCATTTCACCTAGATTACCATATTTATTGCCATATAATTGAGTGTAGTAGTTTTTAATGATTTCCTTAATTTCCTCTTCATTAGAGGTGAGGTCTCCCTTTTCATCTTGGATACTGTCAATTTGGTTTTTTTCTTTCCTTTTTTTAATTAGACTGAATAGTACTTTGTGTATTTTATTTGTTTTTTCAAAGCACCAGCTTCTAGTATTATTTATTAAATCTTTGACTTTCAATTTTATTAATTTCTCCTTTGAGTTTTAGGATCTCTAATTTAGTCTTCATCTGAGGATTTTTAATTTGTTTGCTTTCTAGTTTTTTAATTTACATGCCCAATTCATTGATCTCTGCCCTTCTTAATTGGTTAATGTATGAACTCAATGATATAAATTTACCCCTCAGTATTGCTTTGACTGCATCCCGTATGTTTTGGAGGGATGTCTTATCATTGTCATTTTCTTTAATGAGGTTATTAATTGTTCCTAGGATTTGTTCTTTAACTAACCGGTTTTGGAGAATAGTATTGTTTAATTTCCAATTCATTTTTGATTTACCTCTCCATTTATTTTCATTGCATTATGATCTGAGAAGTTTGCATTAATTATTTCTGCCCTTTTTCACTCATTTGCAATATTTTATGCCCTAATGCATAGTCAATTTTTGTGAATGTGCCATTTGCTGCTGAAAAGAAGATATATTCCTTTTTGTCCCTATATATTTTTCTCCACATATCTACTAACTCTAATTTTTCTAAGATTTCATTCACTTCACTTAACTCTTTCTTATTTATTTTTTGGTTTGATTTATCTAGTTCAGATAGAGGAAGGTTCAGGTCTCCCACTAGTTTTTTTTTCTCTATCTATTTCACCCTTGAACTCCTCTAGTTTCTCCTTCAGAAATTTGGATGCTATGCCATTTGGTGCATACATGTAGAGTACAGATATTTCCTCATTGTCTATACTGCCTTTTATAAGGATGTAATTACCTTTCCTATCTCTTTTAACTAGATTTATTTTTACTTTGGCTTTGTCAGATATCATGATTGAGACACCTGCCTTCTTTTTATCAGTTGTTGCCCAGTAGATTTGGCTCCATCCTCTTACTTTCACCCTATGCGTATCTATCTTCCTCATGTTTGTTTCTTGTAAACAGCATATGGTAGGGTTTGGGATTCTAATCCACTCTGCTATTCACTTGCATTTTAAGGGTGAGTTCATTCCATTCACATTCAGAGTTATGATTACCAGCTGTGTATTTCCCAGAATTTTGATTTCTACTCATGGTCCTGCCTTTTCTTCTTTCACTATTTCCTTCTACACCAGTGTTTGTTTATAATCAGTCCCCCTAGTTCCCACCCTTATTTTACTTCCTTTTCTACCCTCCTCCCTTCTTATTCTCCCCCTTACTTTCCCTGTAGTCTTTCTAAAATTGCCCCCCACACTCTCCCTCCCTTGTACTACTTCCCTCCCCACCAGTCCATTTATTACCCTTCTACTCCCCTATAGGGTGCAAATCTATTCTTTGCACCAATGGATTGAATTGTTCTTCCCTCTTTGGGTCAGTTTCAAAGCACATAAGAGTTGAGTATTTCCTATCTCCAACCTCTTTACCCTTCCATTGTATTGATGTTCTACCCCCTCCTGTCATGAGCTTCTTTGTGACATATAAATTTACCCCCATTTGTTTCTTTTCCCATTTCTTTTAGTATTAACCTCTTTTATTAGCTCTATTTGTATATATATAGAAATATATATATATATACATGTATATGTATTTATGCATGCATATATTGATATACCTATTTATGTCTTATTCTTTCGTCCTATACAGTTTGTCGTTGTCACCTCTAAGTGTAATTCTTCTAGCTGCCCAGGTGATAGTAGCAGTATTTAAGAGTTACCAATGAACTCTTTTCTTATAGGGATACATATAATTTTACCTTATTGAGTCTATTAAATTTTTTGTTGTTGTTGTTTTGTTTTATTTTTCTTTTCCCCCTCTTTTTTAATTACCTTTTGATGATTCTCTTGAGTTCTGTGCTTGGACATCAAATTTTCTGTTCAAGTCTGGTCTTTTCTTTCCAAATGCTTGGAATTCTTCTATTGTGTTGAATTCCCATACTTTACCCTGTAAGAATATAGTCAGTTTTTCTGGTTAGTTGATTCTTGGTTGTAAAACTAGTTCCCTTGCTTTCCAGAATATCCTATTCCATGCCTTTTGGTCCTTCAGTGTGGATGCAGCCAGATCCTGCGTTATCCATACTGTGGTTCTGTGGTATCTGAATGACTTCTTCTTGGCAGCTTGTAATATCTTTTCTTTGGTCTGATAGTTTTTGAATTTGGCTATAACATTCCTTGGTGTTGTCAGTTGGGGATTAAATACAGGAGGTAATCTGTGGATTCTTTCAATTTCCACTTTTCCTTCTTGTCTAGGGTATTGGGGCAGTTTTCCTGAATAATTTCCTGTAGTATTATGTCCAGTCTTTTTATTTTGTCATGTTCTCTTGGTAGACCAATGATTCATAAATTGTCTCTTCTTGAAAGATTTTCTAAATTGTCAGTTTTCTGAAGGAGATGCTTCATGTTTTCCTCATTTTTTTTCATTCTTTTCATTTTGTTTTATAGTGTCCTGCTGCCTTGTAAGGTCACTTAATTTCAGTTGTTGTAGTCTGGTTCTTAAAGACTGGATTTCATCCCTGGCTTTTTGGTCATCCTTTTCCTTCTGGTCTGATTTTCTTTGAAGGTCATCATTCATCCTCTTTACCTTGTCTTTCATCTCCTTTGTCTCATCTTTCATCTTTTTTGCCTCATCTTTCATCTCCTTTGCCACATTTTCCAGCTGGTTGATTTTGGTTTTCAGGACACTATTTTCTCATTTTAGTTCAAGTGCCTTTGTTTCCAGATGACTTATCTTAATTTTTAAGTTCCTTTTCCCAATTGTCTTCAGCCTTTCTTAATTGTGTTTTGAGTTCTTCCACAGCCTCTATCCAATTCGCTGGAATTTCTGGTTTATCATTTGCTGATCTCACCCCTTTGTTCCATTTGCTGAATAGAAGCTGTCTATTGTAATTTCTTTCTTCTTTTTCTGTTGTTTGCTCATATCCCCCCTTCTTTACTCCCTGTATTTGTCTGTGTTCTTGCTTCTCTCATTTTTTTTTTTGGTTTTGTGAGCTTTTATCTGTCACCCCTCTTGGAGCTTTAACAGAAGATCTCTCAGTGTAGTCTCTGGGGGAAGACCATTGGGGGTTTGAGCTTCCCTGTTCTCTGGAGGCTTTTGATTGGATTAAAGTCCAGCAGTCAATGAGGATGGGTGTGGAGCCTGGGCTTCCCTGAGTTCTGGAGACTTTTGATGGGATTAAGTTCAGCTTAGTTGGGCTGGGTGTGCTCTGAGTCCAAAACCTCCTGGAAGGCTGGAGCAAATATGGAGGATCTCCACAGTTTGGGCCAGGCTACCAGGTCTATGTTCCCTCTCCAGGCCCTTCCCCACCTTTTGAGTTGGATGCTCTGAACTTGACACAGCCCTGCGCGCAAGGTACACCCTCCAGACCAGCACCTTTGCCTGCCCAGAAGTTCCCGCTGACACTGGAGTCTCAGCGATCTGGGTGGGAGGGGTGATGGGTCCTAGGACCTTCCTTCTGTCTTCCCCTTAAACATGAGTGTGCTCGGATTCTGGCTTTTCAGGGGTCATATCTTTTGAATTAATTCCAGCAGGAGGGTTCCTTGGCTCTGTCTTTGGGTTAAGTTTGATTTTCAGTCACCTAGGAGCATTCAGTTTGTGTTTGGCTAGGAAGGATATTCAGAGGTCTGAACATCTTCCTTCTGGGCAGCCATCTTCTCTAACTCTTCTAGCAGCCAAATTTCTAATGGAAAAACTAGTAGAATTGAAGGAGGAAATAGATTTTTAAAAAAAAAACTATATTAGTGGGAGACCTGAACTTACCACTATCAAATTTAGATAGATAAAATAAAAAATAAATAAGAAAGAAGTAAAAGAGGTGAATGAAACCTTAGAAAAATTAGAGTTAATAGATATATGGTAAAAAATTAATAGGGATAAAAAGGAATACACCTTTTCAGCAGCACATGGTACATTCACAAAGATTGACCATATATTAGGTCATAAAAACATGACATACAAATACACAAGAGCAGATATAATAAATGCAACCTTTTTACATCATAAGGCAATAAAAATAATGATCAATAAGGGTACATGGAGAGCCAAATCAAAAATTAATTGGAAATTAAACAATATGACACTCCAAAATTAGTTAGAGAACAAATCATAGAAAGAATTAATAATTTCATTGAAGAAAATCACAATGATGAGGCATCCTTTCAAACTTTATGCAATGCAGCCAAAGCAATACACAGGGGCAAATTTATATATATGAGTTCATATACTAACAAATTAGGGAGGGCAGAGGTCAATAATTTGGACATGCAAATCAAAAAACTTGAAATCAAATGAATTAAAATCCCCCGAAGAAAACCAAATTAGAGATCATAAGAATAAAGGGAGAAATTAATAAAATTGAAAGTGATAGAACTATTGAACTAATAAATAAGACTAGAATCTGGTATTTTGTAAAAACAAACAAAATAGACAAAGTTCAGATTACTCTAATAAAATAAAAGGAAAGAAGAAAAGCAAATTAACACTATCATAGATGAAATGAGAGAACTCACCACCAATGAAGAGGAAATTAAGGCAATCATTAAAAAATATTTGGCCCAATTATATGGCAATAAATTAGCCAATCTAGATGATATGGATGAATATTAATAAAAATATAAATTTCCTAGAATAACAGAAGAAGAAATAGGATTCTTAAGTAATTCCATATTAGAAAAAGAAATCGACCAGGCCATCAAAGAACTACCTTAGAAAAACACCCCAGGGCCTGATGGATTCACAAGTGAATTCTATCAAACATTCAAACAACAGCTAATCCCAATACTATACATACTATTTGACATAATAAGCAAAGAGGGAATTCTAACAAATTCCTTTTATGACACAATTATGGTACTGATTCCAAAGCCAGGCCAGTCAAAAAAAGGAGAAAGAAAACTATAGACCAATCTCCTTAATGAACATAGATGCTAAAATCTTAAATAGGATACTAGCAAAAAGACTCCAGCAAGTGATCAGGAGGATTATTCACTATGATCGGGTGGGATTTATACCAGGAATGCATGGATGCTTCAATATCAGGAAAACCATCCACATAATTGACCATATCAACAAGCAAACTGACAAAAATCACATGATTATCTCAATAGATGCAGAAAAAGCCTTTGATACAATACAACACCCATTCCTATTGAAAACACTAGAAGTGTTTTAGGAGTCTTTCCTAAAAATAATAAATAGTATCTATCTAAAACCATCATCCAACATCATCTGCAAGGGGGATAAACTAGGCACATTCCCAATAAGATCAAGAGTGAAACAAGGATGCCCATTATCACCTCTATTATTTAACATTGTACTCGAAACACTAACAGTAGTAATTAGAGAAGAAAAAGAAATTGAAGGTATTAAAATTGTCAATGAAGAGACCAAGCTATCACTCTTTGCAGATGATATGATGGTCTATTTATAGAATCCTAGAGAATCAACTAAAAAGCTAGTGGAAATAATCAACAACTTTAGCAAAGTTGCAGGGTACAAAATAAACCCACATAAGTCATCAGCAATTCTATTTATCTCCAACACATCGCAGCAGCAGGAATTAGAAAGAGAAATTCCATTCAAAATCACCTTAGACAATACAAAATACTAAGGAATCTATCTGCTGAGACAAAACAGGAACTATATGAACACAACTACAAAACACTCTCCACACAACTAAAACTAGATCTAAGCAATTGGAAAAACATTAATTACTAATGGGTAGGATGAGCTAACATAATAAAAATGACTATCCTACACAAACATATCTATTTATTTAGTGCCATACCCATTGAACTTCCAAAAAACTTTTTTTTACTGAATTAGAAAAAAACCATAACAAAGTTCATTTGGAAGAACAAAGAATCAAGGATATCCAGGGAAATGATGAAAAAAAATGCAAAGGAAAGTGGCCTTGCAGTCCCAGATTTCAAACTATACTATAATGCAGTGGTTATCAAAACAATTTGGTACTGGCTAAGAGACAGAAAGGAGGATCAGTGGAATAGACTTGAGGTAAGTTACCTCAGCAAGACAGTCTATGACAGCCCAAAGATACCAGCTTTGGGTACAAAAATCCACTATTTGATAAAAACTGCTGGGAAAATTGGAGGACAGTGTGGGAGAGATTAGGTTTGGATCAACATCTCACACCCTACATGAAGATAAACTCAGAATGGGTGAATGACTTGAACATAAAGAAGGAAACTATAAGTAAATTATGTGAACACCTAATAGTATACATGTTAGACCTTTGGGAAGGGAAAGATTTTAAAACCAAGCAAGAGTTAGAAAGAGTCACAAAATGTAAAATAAATAATTTTGACTACATCAAATTAAACAGTTTTATACAAACAAAACCAATGTAACCAAAATCAGAAGGGAAATAACAAACTGGAAACAATCTTCATAACAAAAACCCCTGACAAAGGGCAAATTACTCAAATTTACTAAGAGCTAAATCAATTGTACAAAAAATCAAGCCATTCTCCAACTGATAAATGAGCAAGGGACATGAATAGGCAATTTTCAGTGAAAGAAATCAAAACTATTAAATATCACATTAAAAAGTGTTCTAAACCCCTGATAATCAGAGAGGTGCGAATCAAAACAACTCTGACATATCACCTCACACCTGGCAGATTGGCTAACATGACAGCAAAAGAAAGTAATGAATGCTGGAGGGGATGTGGCAAAGTTGGGACATTAATGCATTCCTGGTGGAGTTTTGAATTGATCCAACCATTCTGGAGGGCAATTTGGAACTATGCCCAAAGGGCGCTAAAAGACTGCCTGCCCTTTGATCCAGCCATAGCACTGCCGGGTTTGTACCTCAAAGAGATAAAAAGGAAAAAGACTTTTACAAGAATATTCATAACTGAGCTCTTTGTAGTTGCCAAAAATTGGAAAATGAGGGGATGCCCATCAATTGGGCAATGGTTGAACAAATCGTGGTATATGTTGGTGATGGATTATTGTTGTGCTAAAAGGAATAATAAAGTGGAGGAGTTCCATGGAGAATGGAACAACCTCCAGGAAGTGATGCAGAGTGAAAGGAGCAGAACCAGGAAAACATTGTACACAGAGACTGAAACACTGTGGTATAATCAAACGTAATGGACTTCTCCATTAGTGGCAATGCAATGTCCCTGAACAACTTGGAGGAATCTACGAGAAAAAACACTATCCACATTCAGAGGAAAAATTGTGGGAGTAAAAAACACCAAAGAAAAACAACTGCTTGATTACATGGGTCGAGGGAAATATGATTGGGGATGTAGACTCTAAATGATCATTGTAGTGCAAATACCAACAGTATGGAAATGGATTCTGATCAAGGACACATGTAATACCCAGTGGAATTGCACGTCTGCTATGGGAGAGGAGGGAGGGAGGGGTGATAGGGATAGAAAAAGATTTTTGTAACCAAGGAACAATGTTTGAAATTGACCAAATTTAAAAAAAAACCAAAGTAATAACAAAAATGAAAGCAGATATTTGAAAATATGAACAAAGGTTGACAGAAAAAAATATTTTATTATATTTTGACATCCATAAGTATTCTGAATATTATATATCATTTCCTTTAAACTCAAGTTTTAAAAAGGAATCCTACTTGTGAGTTTATGAGTGATTTATGACTTAGATCTATTTCTCAGTATATCTTGATCTATTAATAACAAATTGCTTCCAAAGAATAAAGTAAAAGGGAGAGCATGTTTTGTATTTTTAAAAATTAATGAGAGAGCGTGGAAGTAAGGCAACGGAGAAACATCAGGAGGGTGCCGAGGAGAGGAGGGCAGTAACAGGGGCACACCAGCAATTCCTGGCTACCCGAGAAGACAGAATAACAACTGCATAGAAAGGACAATCTGCCTAGGGCTTAAACCTCTGAAAGCCAGACAGAGATAATAAAAGCTAATCCTCCTGACTCAGAGAGAGATGGCAAACTACACAGAAGCACAAAAGCCCCAAAATTCCAAAAGTAACAAGAAGAAGGGGGCGACGTTGAACACATTTTATGGAGCAAAAATACAAAACACAGAGGAGATAGAAGAGGAAACACAAGCAAATGCTCCGATACCTTCCAAAGGAAATGGAAACCCTCCACAAACCCATGAAGAATTTGAATCTGAAATGAGCAAAAAGATGGAAACCTTCTGGGAGGAAAATTGGGAAATAATGCAAAAGAAATTCACGCATCTACAAAACCAGTTTGACCAAACTGTAAAAGAAAACCAGGCTTTAAAGAAAGAACTAATAAAGCAAAGCCAAAAGACCAAGAAATTAGAAGAGAATATAAAATATCTCACTGACAAAGTGACAGATTTGGAAAATAGAGGGAGAAGAGATAATTTAAGAATAATTCGACTTCCAGAAAAGCCAGAAATAAACACCAAACTTGACATCGTAATACAAGAGATAATCAAAGAAAATTGCCCAGAGATTCTAGAACAAGGGGGCAATACAGCCACCGACAGAGCTCACAGAACACCCTATACACTAAACTCCAAAAGACAACTCACAGGAATATAATTGCCAAATTCCAAAACTCTTAAACAAAAGAAAAAATCCTACAAGAAGCCAGAAAAAGACAATTTAGATATAAAGGAATGCCAATCAGGGTCACACAAGACCTTGCAAGTTCGACTCTGAATGATCGTAAGGCATGGAACATGATCTTCAGAAAGGCAAGAGAGCTGGGTCTCCAACCAAGAATCAGCTATCCAGAAAAACTGACTACATACTTCCAAGGGAAAGTATGGGCATTCAACAAAATAGAAGATTTCCAACTTTTTGCAATGAAAAGACCAGAGCTCTGTGGAAAGTTTGATATTGAAAAACAAAGAGCATGGAATACCTGAAAAGGTAAATATGAAGGAAAGGGAAAAGGAAAAAATGTTATCTTCTTCTTTTACTCAAACTCTCTTCTATAAGGACTACATTTATATCAATCTATGTATACTAACACATGGGAAAATGTAATGTGTAAATAGGGGGAAAAGAAAGACCAAATAGAATAATCTTTCTCACACAAAGATTCACATGGGAAGGGGAGGGGAAGAAAACTCCTATAAGAAGGAGAGGAAGAGAGGGTTTTTTTTTTTTTACTTAAACCTTAATCTCAGGGAAATCAACTCTGAGAGGGAAAAACATCCAGATCCATTGGGATCTTGAATTCTATCTTACCCAACAAGGGTAGGGAGAAGGGAAAACCAAGGGGGTGAGGGGAGAGGGAGAACAAAAAGGGAGGGAAAGAGAGGGGGGAGGGGGAAGGAACAAAAAGGGAGGGACTAAAAAGGGAAACATCAAGGGAGGGGACAAGGGGGACTGATTCAAAGTAAATCACTGGACTAAAAGGTAGAGCTGAAGAAGAAAAGGTTAGAATTAGGGAAAAACACACATGAGGCGGGTTGACACCCACAAGGTCAGAATTAAAGGATGGAGTAAGACCTTCTGGGCCTCAACTGATAGAAAGAAGGCAGGAGTGGTAATCATGATATCTGATAAAGCCAATGCAAAAATAGACCTGATCAAAAGGGATAAGGAAGGTAATTATATTTTGTTAAAAGGGACTCTAGACAATGAGGAAATATCATTAATCAACATGTATGCACCAAATAATATAGCACCCAAATTTCTAATGGAGAAACTAGGAGAATTGAAGGAAGAAATAGACAATAAAACCATACTAGTGGGAGACTTAAACCAACCATTATCAAATTTAGATAAATCAAATCAAAAAATAAATAAGAAAGAGGTAAAAGAAGTGAATGAAATCTTAGAAAAATTAGAATTAATAGACATATGGAGAAAAATAAATAGGGATAAAAATGAATACACCTTCTTCTCAGCACCACATGGCACATTCACAAAAATTGACCATACATTAGGTCACAGAAACATAGCACACAAATGCAGAAAAGCAGAAATAATGAATGCAGCCTTCTCAGATCACAAGGCAATAAAAATAATGATTAGTAATGATACATGGAAAACCAAATCTAAAACCAATTGGAAATTAAACAATATGATACTCCAAAACTGTTTAGTTAAAGAAGAAATCATAGAAACAATTAATAATTTCATCGAGGAAAATGACAATGGCGAAACGTCCTTTCAAACATTTTGGGATGCAGCCAAAGCAGTAATCAGAGGTAAATTCATATCCCTGAATGCTTATATTAACAAACAAGGGAGAGCAGAGATCAATCAATTGGAAATGCAAATGGAAAAACTCGAAAGCAATCAAATTAAAACCCCCAGCAGAAAACCAAACTAGAAATCCTAAAAATTAAGGGAGAAATTAATAAAATCGAAAGTGATAGAACTATTGATTTAATAAATAAGACAAGAAGCTGGTACTTTGAAAAAACAAACAAAATAGACAAAGTACTGGTCAATCTAATTTAAAAAAAGGAAGGAAGAAAAGCAAATTCACAGCATTAAAGATGAAAAGGGGGACAGCACCTCCAATGAGGAGGAAATTAAGGCAATCATTAGAAATTACTTTGCCCAATTATATGGCAATAAATACACCAATTTAGGAGAAATGGATGAATATATACAAAAATACAAACTGCCTAGACTAACAGAAGAGGAAATAGAATTCTTAAATAATCCCATATCAGAAATTGAAATCCAACAAGCCATCAAAGAACTTCCTAAGAAAAAATCCCCAGGGCCTGATGGATTCACCAGTGAATTCTATCAAACATTCAGAGAACAGTTAATCCCAATACTATACAAACTATTTGACATAATAAGCAAAGAGGGAGTTCTACCAAACTCCTTTTACGAAACAAACATGGTACTGATTCCAAAACCAGGCAGGTCAAAAACAGAGAAAGAAAACTATAGGTCAATCTCCCTAATGAATATAGATGCAAAAATCTTAAATAGGATACTAGCAAAAAGAGTCCAGCAAGTGATCAGAAGGATCATTCACCATGATCAAGTAGGATTTATACCAGGGATGTAGGGCTGGTTCAACATTAGGAAAACCATTCACATAATTGACCACATCAACAAGCAAACTAGCAAGAACCACATGATTATCTCAATAGATACAGAAAAAGCCTTTGATAAAATACAACACCCATTCCTATTAAAAACACTAGAAACCATAGGAATAGACGGGTCATTCCTAAAAATAATAAACAGTATATATCTAAAACCATCAGCTAATATCATCTGCAATGGGGATAAACTAGAAACCTTCCCAATAAGATCAGGAGTGAAACAAGGATGCCCATTATCACCTCTACTATTTGACATTGTACTAGAAACACTAGCAGTAGCAATTAGAGAAGATAAAGGAATTGAAGGCATCAAAATAGGCAAGGAGGAGACCAAGTTATCACTCTTTGCGGATGACATGATGGTCTACTTAAAGAATCCTAGAGATTCAACCAAAAAGCTAATTGAAATAATCAACAACTTTAGCAAAGTTGCAGGATACAAAATAAACCCACATAAATCATCAGCTTTTCTATATATCTCCAACACAGCTCAGCAGCAAGAACTAGAAAGAGAAATCCCATTCAATATCACCTTAGACAAAATAAAATACCTAGGAATCTACCTCCCAAGGCAAACACAGGAACTGTATGAACACAACTACAAAACACTCGCCACACAACTAAAACTAGACTTGAGCAAATGGAAAAACATTAACTGCTCATGGATAGGACGAGCCAATATAATAAAAATGACCATCCTACCCAAACTTATTTATCTAATTAGTGCCATACCCATTGAACTACCAAAATACTTCTTCACTGATTTAGAAAAAACCATAACAAAGTTCATTTGGAAGAACAAAAGATCAAGGATATCCAGGGAAATAATGAAAAAAAACACATATGATGGGGGCCTTGCAGTCCCTGACCTTAAACTATATTAGAAAGCAGCAGTCATCAAAACAATTTGGTCCTGGCTAAGAAACACAAAGGAAGATCAGTGGAATAGAATGGGGGAAAGCGACCTCAGCAAGACAATATACGATAAACCCAAAAATCCCAGCTTTTGGGACAAAAATCCACTATTCGACAAAAACTGCTGGGAAAATTTGAAGACAGTGTGGGAGAGACTAGGAATAGATCAACACCTCACACCCTACACCAAGATAAATTCAAAATGGGTGAGTGACTTAAATATAAAGAAGGAAACCATAAGTAAATTGGGTAAACACAGAATAGTATACATGTCAGACCTTTGGGAGGGGAAAGGCTTTAAAACCAAGCAAGACATAGAAAGAATCACAAAATGTAAAATAAATAATTTTGACTACATCCAACTAAAAAGCTTTTGTACAAACAAAACCAATGTAACTAAAATCAGAAGGGAAACAACAAATTGGGAAAAAATCTTCATAGAAACCTCTGACAAAGGTTTAATTACTCATATTTATAAAGAGCTAAATCAATTGTACGAAAAATCAAGCCATTCTCCAATTGATAAATGGGCAAGGGACATGGATAGGCAGTTCTCAGATAAAGAAATCAAAACTATTAACAAGCACATGAAGAAGTGTTCTAAATCTCTTATAATCAGAGAGATGCAAATCAAAACAACTCTGAGGTATCACCTCACACCTAGCAGATTGGCTAACATAACAGCAAAGGAAAGTAATGAATGCTGGAGGGGATGTGGCAAAGTAGGGACATTAATTCATTGCTGGTGGAGTTGTGAACTGATCCAACCATTCTGGAGGGCAATTTGGAACTATGCCCAAAGGGCGACAAAAGAAT
This sequence comes from Monodelphis domestica, assembly GCF_027887165.1. Classification (NCBI taxonomy): domain Eukaryota; kingdom Metazoa; phylum Chordata; class Mammalia; order Didelphimorphia; family Didelphidae; genus Monodelphis; species Monodelphis domestica. The sequence goes on along the minus strand of NC_077229.1, from coordinate 441,390,207 downwards.
ATCTACCCTTTGATCCAGCCATAACACTGCTGGGTCTGTACCCCAAAGAGATAATGGACAAAAAGACTTGTACAAAAATATTCATAGCTGCGCTCTTTGGGGTGGCCAAAAACTGGAAAACGAGGGGATGCCCATCAATTGGGGAATGGCTGAGCAAATTGTGGTATATGTTGGTGATGGAATACTATTGTGCTAACAGGAATAATAAAGTGGAGGAGTTCCATGGAGACTGGAACAACCTCCAGGAAGTGATGCAGATCGAGAGGAGCAGAACCAGGAGAACATTGTACACAGAGACTAATACACTGTGGTATAATCTAACGTAATGGACTTCTCCATTAATGGCGGTGTAATGTCCCTGAACAATCTGCAGGGATCCAGGAGAAAAAAACACTATTCATAAGCAAAGTACAAACTATGGGAGTGGAAACACCAAGGAAAAGCAACTGCCTGAATACAGTGGTTGAGGGGACAGGACAGAGGAGAGACTCTAAATGAACACTCTAATGCAAATATTATCAACAAAGCAATGGGTTCAAATCAAGAAAACATCTAATGCCCAGTGGATTTACACGTCGGCTATGGGGGTCGGGGGCGGAAAAGAAAATGATCTATGTCTTTAACGAATAATGCTTGGAAATGATCAAATAAAATATATTTAAAAAAAGAAAGAAATCAAAACTATTAATAAGCACATGAAAAAGTGTTCTAAATCTCTTATAATCAGAGAGATGCAAATAAAAACAACTCTGAGGTATCACCTCACACCTAGCAGATTGGCTAACAGGATAGCAAAGGAAAGTAATGAATGCTGGAGGGGATGTGGAAAAGTAGGGACACTAATTCATTGCTGGTGGAGTTGTGAATTGATCCAACCATTCTGGAGGGCAATTTGGAACTATGCCCAAAGGGCGACAAAAGAATATCTACCCTTTGACCCAGCCATAGCACTGCTGGGTCTGTACCCCAAAGAGCTAATGGACAAAAAGACTTGTACAAAAATATTCATTAGCTGCGCTCTTTGTGGCAAAAAATTGGAAAACGAGGGGATGCCCATCAATTGGGGAATGGCTGAGCAAATTGTGGTATATGTTGGTGATGGAATACTATTGTGCTCAAAGGAATAATAAAGTGGAGGAATTCCATGGAGACTGGAACGACTTCCAGGAAGTGATGCAGAGCGAGAGGAGCAGAACCAGGAGAACATTGTACACAGAGACTGATACACTGTGGTATAAACGAACTTAATGGACCTCTCCATTACTGGCGGTGTAATGTCCCTGAACAATCTGCAGGGATCTAGGAGAAAAAACACTATGCATAAGCAAAGGATAAACTATGGGAATAGAAACACCGAGGAAAAGTAACTGCCTGACTACAGTAGTGGAGGGGACATGACAGAGGAGAGACTCTAAAAGAAACTCTAATGCAAATATTAACAACATGGCAATGGGTTCGAATCAAGAACACATGTGACACCCAGTGGAATCACGCGTTGGCTATGGGGGTCGGGGGAGGAAAAGAAAATGATCTTTGTCTTTAATGAATAATGCTTGGAAATGATCAAATAAAATATTATTTTAAAAAATTAATGAAAAAATATTACATGAAAATTAATTCTTTCTTTTCTAAAATAAATAAATAAATCTGCCTTATTAAATCAATGAGGTCACAGAATACCTGCATGAGCACATACACAAATACACACATTAGAAACCTGCTTCCCTGTTACAAAATATATATATTTACATTTATATGTACACACAAGTATGTAAATATATATGTGCTCACATGTATACACATGCTTATGCATGCACAAAACTGTTTTTGTTGTGTACTGCATGCAATTATCCCCATGTTACCTATGATTATATAAATGTGAATATTTAGGATCCTCTTTGTATAATAAGTTTTTTTTTTTGCCACATTTTAATCTCAGTTTACATTCTTGTCTTAGCTTCTGGGTTCTTATACTGCTTAGGGGAAGCACAGTATGATTAGTCATCTGACAGACCTAGGTATATAGTCTATAGGATCATGGATCTAAAACTAAAAGAAACCCCAGGAGCCAATTGGGTCAACTTCTTCATGGACACAGATAAGAAAATTGAGGCATTAATGCAATGTCTGCCTTATATTTAGAAAGGATTGGCAAGACAGTTGGTTGGTCAAATCTGGCTTGTCACACACTACAAGAGAAGAATGTTTTTTATATTTGTAAATACAATAAGACTATTTTAAAATAGCAAAAGCATTCTTAGTTCTCTGGCTGTACAAAAATAGACAGTGATTGGATTGCAACCAATACCAGTTTAGCAGATTATAGAAGGAGACTCATTGACACACTTTTGCTACCACTTTTGTTTCAGATCTCACAAAAGTCTGATATTAATCCACTCTACTTTCTATAAAAAGCAAGAAGAAAGGAGGCAAGTTGGAATGAGGAAATATTTAATACATGGGAACAAACCCCAATTTACTAATTTCACACAATTAAATATTTTAAATTGTCAGAAGCATAATTCATCCTGCAATCACACCACCAAAACTTATATTAATAAAATATGTACATATATGAATATTTCAGAGAAAGATTTCAATGTTTTAGTCATTGCAGGACAGATCAATCAATCTATAATTATATGCTGTATATACTATATGCCAATCATTATATTAAGACTTTCAGATTGTGGACACAAGAGAGATACAGAATATATTGTAAGGACTGGATTTTGCAAGAAACTTTATGCAGGAAGGAAATGGAACTTTGACTTATGACAGGGGATGGGACTGGAATCTACAGCCAAGAAAATTAGGGAGATAGTTGCGAAGAGGTTCTTGTCCCTTCTGAGCTGAGAGAGGAATGAGCAACTTCGTTGAGCTTAGCCTGCTATAATCCTTCAATTGATCTGAAGAGACCCAGATAGACATCTTTTCTCAAAAGAGGTGGAGAGAGACTTTTTCCCTTTGGGGAAGGCAAGAGACTATCCATCCAGAAGATTTCCCATCCATATCTTCAAAACTGTATTTCCATATCAGGAAATTACATCAGTCTGACTCCACAGTGGTCTCCAGGGACCCAGGTCCCCAGAATTGAGCCCTCAATCCCTGAAGGGATTTAGATTGAAAATAGAATAAGGACTTCCTGTTTTCCTTCTTTCCCTAACCTATCCATCCTAAGTCTCTAGACAATAAATAGATCTCATAACTTACAGAAGAAGTAAACATCTCATTCTTCAATTGTACTGAGGGGATCAAAGATAATAATCATCCAGAGAAGAGACAGAAACCAGAGATTGAAGGGGATTTCATCTTACCCTTCAGCTCTGGACAGAGTTCTAATTTCACTTTCTCTGAGGCAGCTCTGTCTGGGAGATGAAGTGGTGTTTCTCTTTATCTGATCCCTCCCTCTCAGAGAGCTGTCAAGCTTTGGTTCCTGATGCCCCTCCAGGACAAGACACAAAAAGAGACAAAGAGTTCTTGTCCTCAAGAGGCTTATGATCTGTGAATGAGAATTTAAACTCTTTGGCTATTTTAAATTAATCAATCAAGAATTTGTAGTCCCCCACCTTTCACACTTACTTAGTCATGGACACTTAGTTAATAAGAACATTTTACTAGAAAAGGAAATTCATACCCTAAAAGACCACAAGCACTGTCCCTCCCTGGGCAGTGCTAGGCAAATTCGGAGACTGTGATTGATTCCTGAGATAAGAGGAGGAGATCTGATGGGTGGAAAAAACTGCATATAAGCAGGAGCCTCTGGGATCCTCACTCTCTTTTGAGGCTCAGCCTCAAGGAGTTGGTATTCTTTTTGTGGCTTCAGATTTCAGCTTCCTGATTTGGACCTTGGATTCTGGTAAAGTTTCAGTTTTCTGAGTTGGAGACTCAGGCTGAAGAGGGATGCTTACTCTGGTAAAACTCTTGCCTCCTTGGCCTGAAAGACTGCCCTTTGCAGCTCAGTCTCCTTGGCATCTGTCTTTGGTTGTTGAAAGGGCTGGCTGGAGACACTCTCATGGGCTGGTGAGATTCCCATTCAGATTCACAGTCACAGTCTGGAGGCACTAGGACTCAGACTAAGGGTCTTTAGCTAGGCAATATTTTCTACATTTCCCTCTCTTACTATCACCATTTTGCTGTAATAAAGCTACTAAAGCTACCAACAGTCTTATAACATAATATTTAATTTTATAAATGGTGACCATAATTTTTAAAATTCTTATATTTGTCAAACCCCTTTTAATTATTACAGATATAATGGGGAGACAATGTGCAAACATATATAAAGCAAACAATGTACAGAACAAATTGTAGAAAATTAAAAGAGGCATTAGAATTAAGAAGGGTTGGAGAAGGCTTCCTATAGAAGGTAAGATTTTAGCTGGGACTAAAAGGAAGCCAGAGAAGTTAGTAGTCAGAATAGAGAAGAGAGAACATTCCAGATATAGGGAACAACCAGAGAAAATGTGTGGAACTTAAAGATGGAGTATCTTGTTTGTGGAACAGCCAGGAGGCCATTGTCACTAGGTCAAAGAGTACTTATTGGAGAGGATGTAAGAAGATTGGAAAGGTAGGAGTGGACTAGGAAACGAAGGGCTTTGAAAGCCAAACTGAGCATTTTGATTTGCATCTGGAGACGATAGGAAGTTACTGCAGTAATTAGAGGGATGATATGTTCAGATATACATTTTAATTAAATCACTTTAATGGCTGAATGGAGGATAGACTGGGGTAAAGAGAGATTTGGGTTTGGCAGACCCACCAGGAAGTTATTTCAATATACCAGTTGAGAGGTGATAACACTACACTACACTACACTAGAGTGCTGGTAGTGTCAGATTAGGGGATCAAAGGGCATATTGGAGAGATGTTTCAGAGGTGAAAATCAACATGATTTGGCAATAGCTTAGATATTGAGGAGGAGTGAGAGGTAGTAAGGAATTCAGAATAACTCTTAGATTTCGAGCTGAGGGACTGAGAGGTTAGTGTTTCCCTTTAAAGAAATAGGGAAGATGGGGAGGGGGTAGGTTAAAGGAAATTTTGAACATATTGAGTTTAAGACATCTACCAGACATCCAGGTTGAGATGTCTGTAAGGCAATTTGGAGGTGTGAAACTGGAGGTCAGTAGAGAGACAGGGGCAGGAAAAATTGATTTGAGAATTATCAGCATGGAGATGGTAATTAATTCCATGGGAGTTGATGAGATCACCAAGGGAAGTAGTATAGAGGAAGAAGAAATGAAGCCCTAAGGCAGAACCATGAAGGACACCTAAGGGTAGAGCACAAGATCTGTGATCAGACAGATTAGAGAAAATAATTGTCAGATAGGTCAGAGGAAAACCAGGAGTATCCCAAAAACCTAGAGAGAAGAGAGAGTATCAAGGAAGAGAGAGTGATTAGCAGTAGGAAAGATTGCAGAGAGGTCAAAGAAAATGAGGATTGAGAATAGGACATTGGATTTGGCAACAAATATCCTTAATGACTTTGGAGAGAGTGGTTTCAGTGAGATCATAAAATAAGAAACTGTAAGAGATTAAGAAAAGAGTGAGAGGAGAGAAAGTGGAGGACCCTATTGACCTATTATAGATGGTATTATTGAGGAAGTTAGCTTCATAGGGTAGAAGAGAGAAAGGAGTTAGTCAGCAAGAATCAATATATCAAGTGAGGGTTTGTTTGTTTGTTTGTTTGTTTGTTTGTTTGAGGATAATGGAGATTGAAATTGAAAAGAAGTAAGAGAGTGGGGATGACAGAGGAAGCAATCTATTGGAGGAGATGAGGTGGAATGAGATCACATGAACAAATAGAGCAGTCAGCTTTGGTAAGGAGTAAGATTGCTTTATCATGTGAAATAGAAGTGAAGGAGGAAAAAGTGGTGGAAAGCACCTGAATAGCAGGAGATGAAGAAAAGAGGAGAAAAGAGACTTCATAGCAAATAGCCACATTTTTTCCTGTAATATGTGAAGCAAGTTGAGAGAATTGGTGGAAGGAGAGTCCTGGGAGGTTTGAGAAGTGATGAGAAGGTTTTCAAGAGCTGATGTGGAGAGCAGGAGAGTGAGTTGATGGGCGTGGTATATTCAGATTATGTAGCAGCAGTGAGAACTGATGAGATTACATAGCATAACTTTATAGTGGGTCTATTCATAACGGTGGTATGATTTTTGCCATCTTCATTCAGTAACATGTGTGTAGGCATGAAGATGATGAATGGTGAAAGTGATCCAAGGCTAAGGCATTGCTGGGTGTAAATTGCAATTGGATAAAGGAGCTGAGGATTCAAGGGAAGAGGACAATGTAGAGTAAATTGGTTCACCAAGGAAACAAGAAAAGGAGAAAAGTTGTGAGCAGCTAGGGCAGAAGAGATGGCCTGGGAGAGAAATGAGTGGCCAAGGGATCAGAGGTAAGAGTGAGGGTGAGGAGTAGGAATATGTAAGAGAAGACAGAGAGATAGATTATGGTCAGATAAGAGGATTTTGGAATTCATGGGCATATATTCATTTGTGTGTGATGGCAAGATCATTGATGTGATTGTCTTTATGTTTGGCTAAGGTGGGGTAGAGGAGTAGCACATGGGTGGTGAATAAATTGAAGAACTGAATGGTAAACGTATTTTATGGAAAACTAATATTTATATTGAAGTCCCCTAGTCAGAAGGCAGGAGTTGTGGAGGAGGAAAAAATAGGAGCCAGGTATAAAACTAATTGAGGAAGGAAAGAGAATGATCTAGATTTCTGTAGTCAACAGCTACTAAAACTTGATTCAGTGGTAAAAATGAATTGCATGAATCTCAAAGGAAGAGAAGTTACCAAGTATTGAAGGCAGAAGGAGAACCTAGAAGTGACAGTGGGGATCAAGGAGTATTCAAACACCCCCATGTTGATCAGGATATCAGAGTATGAGTGACATGAATTTTTGGTACCAGGAGCAATTTCTATGTATACTTCATTTATTGTCTAGATATTAATATTGAGACCATCTTTCATAATCATGTCCCTATGATCTTCCTAATATTCAACCCTAATTACGTTATTTCAATACTCCAAAATATTCAGTGGCTCTTCATGGACTTCTGAATTAAATATTCTCAGCAAAACAGTGATCCAAGACAACCTGAAAGACTTGTGAGAGAGTGGAAATGAAAGATAGAGACTGATTAAACCAGCTTCTTTCACTTGTGAAGGCAAATATCATCTGCCTCCAGAAAGAGAATTGATGGAATCTGAATGAAGACCAAAACATACTATATTTCACTTTATTTCTTTTTTTGTTCATTTTGTTTGTGATCTCTTCCACAAAATGACTAACATGGGAAAATGTTTTACATGATTGTACATATCAAATCAATATCAGATTGCTTACTGTTTCAGGCAAGTGAAAGGGGAGAGAGGGAAGGAGAAAGAGAATTTTAAACTCAGAAATTTTAAAAATATTTAAATTGTTTTTACATATGAGGCAGAATTAAAATCTTTTTTTTAAACAAAAAGGAAACCTTGTTTTATTCAAAGTTCAGCTCATGTCACCCCAATTTGGAGGCCTTTTAAAAATTCTCTTTTGTTATAATTTCCTACTACCAAAATTACCTTATATTTAATTTGCATATGTTTTGTATTTAATTACCTGTATTCATACTGCTTCCCTTCAGAAGAATATACTGTAAAATCTTTGAGGACAAGGATTGTATTCATTTTCATCTTGGTATCCCAGCAACTGACCCAAAGACTGCTATTTAATAGACTCCTAATAATTGCTTGCTGAATTGAATTGATTTGAATTAAATTGAATTCATATAATTGAAATGTATATTTTATCCTTTGCAATCTTTTCTATTCCTATTTGGCTATGCATTTTCTCCTTAACAATATTGGTGAAAGCTCCAACTTCCATTCCTCTCTTTTTCTTTATTACTTGACTTTTTATATTAGATTCCTTAATCATTTGAAGCTTATTGTGTTATATAGAATAAGATGCTGGCTTAAAACTATTGTCTTCTTTTCTCTTTTTTCATTATGAACTAAATCACCAAGAATCAATTATTTCTATATAAAAGGATAAAAAAGCTGAGTATGGTGGCACACACACCTGTAGTCTCTGCTTCTGGAAAGGCTGAGACTGTTAGATAACTTGCTAATTTTGTTATTTTAATGCATTTTGTAGTCATTTTGAATACAATTTCTCTATCATTTCTCCTCAATCCACCTCAGACCTAATCTTTCCCCCTGATTTGCTATCTTAATTTGCCTTCTCCATTTTTTCTACTAGAAGCCCATTTTATCATTAAAACTTAGCTTTATTTTCAACCTTGTTCATATTATAATCTTCTTACCTACCTGGAAATCTGCTTCCCTTCCAGAAGACTCTACAACTCTGGGCCTTCTACCAAAAACCAAATGGGCTTTTTCTTGGACCCTGACAGGTTAGGAGAAGGAAGCACACTCCTTGCTCAGTGAGTACTCAATATTCCTCTGCTGCCACCATCAGCCAGCACTTCTCTTTCTTCAGTGTTCATTCTATCCTTATCTATCCGTGTAACCACATATCTGTCTATCCATCCATCATCCACTTATCTAATCTATCTCATTTCTTTTCTATTTTGTCTATCTATCCATCTATCCATCTATCCATCCATCCATCCATCTATCTATCTATCTGTCTGTCTGTCTGTCTGTCTATCTATCTATCTATCTATTTTTCTTTCTTCTTATCTATTTACTTACCTATGTAACAGTTAAACTTTAGGGGAGATGGGGAGACTGAGGCAGGTAGAAATTAGTTTCTCTCTGCAAGGAGTATTATATTTTTTAGAGGTTTATTAAAGGTTAAAGATTAAAAATATACAAGTAAGAAACATGTGCCTAGGCCAGAGGCCTAGGCAAAATAACCTCACATCACGCAAGAGACGCTCCTGCTGCCAAAACGGAAGTCCAAAACAGCCGAAAGCCCCTCAAAAGCCTTTGAATCAACTTAAATACCTGCTCGATCTCGGCCCAGGTGAGATTACAAGGCATTCTGGGGAAGTGGAGCAAAGGCTCATGGGGATTGTAGTCCTGTATTCGAGTCTATTTTTTACACCTACCATCTAATTATGAAGATATATATATATATATATTTACACCTATATGTATATATGTCTTTCAATTACTCATCCTAGATCTTTGTTATAGTTATCCGTCATTCTTAAGGTCATAATTCTTGGTGTTCTGTAATTTGGGGGCAGCTAGATGGTGAAATGGATAGGACATTGGGCTGGAAATCAGAAAGACATCTTCATGGGTTCAAATCTAGAGTCAAACACTTACTAGCTGGGTGACTCTGGGCAAGTTGCTTTTAACTCTGCTTGCTTCAGTTTTCTCATCTGTAAAATGAGCCAGAGAAGGATATAGGAAACCACTCTAATATCTTTGCCAAGAAAACCCTAAATGGGGTCACAACAAGTTAGACACAACTGAGAATGAGTGAACAACAAAATCAACAAAATCCAGGGACCAACTTAGGGAAAAATATGATATAACTAAATCTAATCAATACCTTTTAAAAATTGAGTTTTTAAAAGAGTTAATTATGTAAAGAAAAAAATGTAATTTTTCAACTTTGCTTATTGTTACTTGTCTGACTTTGGAAAAGTAACTTAAGTTCAATGAATGGGCTTGAGTTTCTAGCATGTATAAGATAAGAGGATTGGATTAACTGGTAAAGAATCTATGATCCTATACTCCTACCTTCCTAGAAACATATTGGCTTAGTCTTTGAACCTTTCATATCCAACCTCTTCTCACCCCTCAGAAAGTCCTATCTGTTCTGTGTCCCATTACTTCAAAGTAGTTCAAGATGACTCACATTAATTGACTAATATGGGATAAGGAGGCTAGGTGATATTGGCTTCATATTTCAATCTTCCTCGATAATCTGTTTCCATTTTAACCTTATGTATTTTAATTTTATATTTGACCATAGAGATATATTTAACCTTATAAATATATGTGTTAGTAGTAGTATGGGAAGAGATTTTCAATACCTTTTAAATAATGCTCTATTTTTGTTGTCATTCATTTTTTTAAAAAGTATGACATTGAAATTCTTGAGAGAAAAGTTAGCAGGAGGAAATAGATAAAAAAAAAACTATACTAATGGTGGGCCTCAATTTTTCTCTCTTAGAGCTAGATACATTTCATTATGAAATAAAATTTAAAAAAATAAAATAAATTAGAAAGAAGTTAAAGATATTAATGAAATCTTAGAAAAATTAGATATGATAGACCTCTATAGAAAACTGAAGGGGAATAGAAAAGAGTATATCCTTTTCCTAACTGTATATGGAACCTTCTCAAAATTGACCATGTATCAGGACATTAAAAATCCCACAAATATTGAAAAGAAGGAATATTAAATCATTCTTTGCCAACCACAATGCAATATGCAAAAATTACATTCAATAAAAAGCTATGGAAACAATGTTTAAAAATTAATTTAAAACTACATAATCTAATCTTAAAGAATGAGTAGAATCAAAGAAAAAATCCTAGACATGATTAATAATTTCGTTAAAGAAAATGACAACAGGGAGAAAACATATCTGCCAAAGCGGTACTTTGGGGAAGATTTGTATCTCTAAACCCATGTATCAGTACAAGAGAGAAAGTGCCAATCAATAAATTGAACATGCAACTTAAAAAATAAAAGACAAAAACTAAAAACAGTATAAATTTTCCAACTTCAATTTACCACCAAAATAGAAATCTTGAAAGTAAAAAGATAGATAAATAAAATGAAAAATAAAAACTTATTGAACTAATAAATAAAACTAGGGTGAAAAGAATAAAATAGATAAACCACTGATAAATTTAAATTTTTTAAAAAGAAAGAAGAAAGCCAAATTACTAGAATCAAAAATTAAAAGGGTAAATATACTACCAGTGATGAGGAAATGAAAGCAACTATGAGGAGTTATTTTAAACAATTACAATTACAGTAAAACTGACAATATAAATCAAATTGAAGAATATTTACAAAAATATAAATTGCTTCATTCTTAGGGAGATAGGAATAAGAGGGAGAGGGAAACAAAAAATGAGATATAGATTTTTGGATATAGCTAATGTTAGAATTTGTTTTTCTTAGATAAGCATATTAAAATTTATTACACATTTATAACATAATATGTATTAAATTACTATGTTATATATGAAAACAAAAGTGAATGAGAACTCAAAAAATAAATTTAAAAAGGGAAAAGGAAATAAAATATTTAAGTCATCCTACATTAGAAAAATAAAATGGGCAGGCCATAATAAGAGAATCAGAAAGCACTAGGCATAAGAAGGACCAAACAATAACTTTTTTTAAAAAAGTAAAAAATAAATAAAAGCCTTGAATTTGGGAGCATCCTAGAATACAGCAAGCAAATGATTGCAATTTAAAAATCATTCCTTAATTAGCAATATGTATATGCCAATTGTAAGACCATTGACATATTAGGAAAAGGTTATAATCATTTTATGAGAAGAAATGATTAAAATGAGAATTTACTGATTTCAATTAATTAGCTCCATTATGTCCTACTCAAATAATCTGAATTTGCTCCAAATGCAAAACTGATAAATGAAAAAATTTTAAATCTGATTGTTACCATTTATTATAGAATTTTAATTAATGTAAGATAATCATCACAATAGAGAGGTCAAAAAAATTCCACAAGTTAGCTCAGTCAGAAAAGATTAGATCTCTCAGCAGATCAGAGAGTAGTAATTCTATACAAGGAAAACAATGGCTTTGAAAACAAACTTATATGAAAAAATTATGGAAGATTGTGGAAGTTTATGTGAAGTATCATTTCACAAATCAACAGAGTTGTTTAGGGGAAAGAATTTGCAAAAAGCTTGGCATAATATAACAACAAACTAAGCCAGATTATTCCAAGAGGCTTTGTGAAGTTAATTTTAAGTAGGACGACAACAATAAAAGAAATATTTTCAGGATTCCTATAATTATCTATATTAATCACTAATGACAAAGGAACCAATACAATTGAACTCTAACATACAATTTGCTCTTTGAAGAACTGGGAATGACACTCAAGAAACCAAAATTGTGAGAAATATCTGGACCAAAATACACAAAGAATAAATCTATTATGGAGGCAACACTGTTAAACACTGAGTTACTGATTTCAATTCATAAAAGGATAGGGGGATCACAAATAGTATTGTTTTCCCCCAAATAATGCCATTATCAAGAGTTTGTCCATTACCATTAATATGGCTACTTTCTCATCTCTAGAAAATCTATATCATCTCTAAAAAATTTTTAAGAAAATAACCTATGCATGCATCAAAAGGACTCTGGAGGAAAATACAGTTGAGGAACATGAACTTCCCATAAATTATTCTGTATAATGGGTTACATCTTTTATGGAGTCCAACAATGGATTAAAGGGAATGTGCAATATAAGACTCTACTGCCTTTATTTTTTGTTTGTTTTTAAAAAACAAAATCATTAAAATCAGCAGAGCAAAAAGGAGCTTTGAGACCTCTTTCAATAAGATTTTTCATGCTTATGATGAGATCAGACTAGGAAGTATTTAGAGCTATACAAATACAAATTAGTGTCCTAGGAGGCCCTCTATAAGTGTAATGTCTAAATAGAAATCAATCCCCCCAAGATCATTATGAGTATAAGCTAAAAGAATATTTTATTTTGTTGTTTTATTATGGTTAACTGGAAGAAAGAAAGAAAGAAGAAAGAGAGAGAAAAAAGAAAGAGAAAGAAAGAAAGAGAGAAAGAGAAAGAAAGAAAGAAAGAGAGAGAGAGAAAGAGAGAAAGAGAGAATAAAAGAAAGAGAGAGAAAGAAAGAGAAAGAGAAAGAAAGAGAGAGAGAAAGAAAATGGCAGACCACTCCACTATCTTTACAAAGAAAACAACACACATGGTCACAAAAACCCACAAATCACTTTCTTGCTTATTGTCTCTAGGATAAAACACAAAGTCTGATGGTGTTTAAAACTCTTTACAAACTGACTTTAGTCTAACCTCTCTTTTCTGAAAAAGGTTCTATTATTTCTCTACAAGCATTCTACAGCTGCCCCAAAATGACTATAACATATTCAACCTTTGATTTTTGTACAAGGTGTCCTCATGCCTAGAATAATGTTCTTCATCATTTTCTCTTGGAACACCTGACTCCCTTCAGGACCAGCTAAAGGACCCCCCCCCCCCTTTTAAGGAAGAATCTTTGCCTAATTTCTCCATTTGTTAGTATTCATCTCCTCCAAAAACACTTATTTGTATTATTTGTACTTATTTCTTATGTTTCATGTTTACTCATCTATGCCTCTATTTTTGCCAAAGTAGAATTTTAAGCTCATCAAAGACAAGGTGTGTTTCAGTTTTGTCTTCATATGTCTAATATCTAGCAGAGTGTCTGGTACCTAATAGGTGCTTATCGAATTGAATTGAGTTCAATGTCTGATTAGACATGTTATTGGAGGTATTTAAGTGTTTATTGCCTACCTCCTATGAATGCTCTGTGGGAGGTACCAATGCACCATAAAGTTATGGTTCTTGACTTCACAAGAGCAGACTGTATAAGAATCAATAAAACCAAATTATTTTAATTATAGAGAACATAAGTGTCTTGGGAGTTTGGCACAAAGAAAAGCTAAGAATGGGCAGGGCTAATTGGAGAGGATCTCAAAGAAAGAAGATGGAGAAAAGAAGAATATAAAAGGTTAAAATCTCTTTTTAAAAGAAATTAAAGCTATTCAATATCTACAGTAAACAATTTAAAACTATATAACAATTGCTTATTTATTATGACCAGTTAAGTTAATAGGTCGGTAGGTAGGAAATGAAAGGTAAAATAAAGGAGAAAAGGAGAAGAAAATGGCAGAACAATCCAGAAATGAGGAAAGAGGCAAAAAGTAACAGGCAACAGAATGGTCAAGGAGGAGATGGAAGAATAGCAACAAGGAAAGACAGGAGCAGACAGTGGAGAGAGAGAAAAATAAAAGTACAGCACTTCACTTATTCAATGGTCTTCAAAGGCTTATCACTTCTTATCTTAGTTCTTTGAAATGCAAATTCTATGTCTAATCACTCTTCCCAGCTCTTCAAAGCTCTTTACCCTTAAGCCTTCTGATTTGAAAAGAACAACCAAAGCAGTTCACTAGGGGAGGGAAATGATTCCTTAAATTGAGAGGTAACAGTGGTAGCACTATTACTCTGCAGGCCAGATGAAATCCAGCCAAGAAGTGCATCTGGCCTGTGGGCCAATGGCTCCCTCCCTCTGGGGAGTGTGAATTGTCAAAAATAGCATAAAGACAGGTTTACCAGCATGATGCTCTTGTTTACAATGCAAATTTTAAAGTACACATGGCTCACACACAGAGGATGCCTCTCTCTGGTATAACCCCGAATATGGAGGATGTTGCTGCCAAATCAGCTGGAGCATTTTATAATTTGGGGAAACATTTTCTAACTAAATTCCATGCCAACCTCAAGGATCAGGCTGCATTTTTGGAGTCTCCCCAGGAAAATGAGGATAGCAAAAGTGATGATAGGCATTTCCACATTAGACTCATCATAGACATTTAGACATGTAGAAATAAGTGAGAAGAAAATTGTTGGCTGAGAAGTCCCATGAGTAAATAGAGGTTTGTGCATCCAAATGCCAAGGAAGTAAATAAAGAAAGTATTTTCTTTTATTTAAAATTTAAATTTTTCTCTGAAATTCATTATTGAATATGGGTCATGAAATCACCACCCATAGGGAAAAGCCTAGATCAGAGATATTGTTTTATTGCATCTTTGCAACTCTGAGTGGGATCCAACCTTATACTGAATTCTGTTTCATAATGAATATGGCTTGTGATATACAATGATTCTACATGAATGTGAATGTCAATGAGAAAACTATTGAGATGGTATAAAATTTAAAATGTTATAATATGTTTCCATATAAAATGCCCTGACACACTGACTTCAAATGGTTGGCATTTCATGTTGAAGAAATAGATGCTCTACAGAATATCAGTTTCAGATGTGCTATTTTAGGGAAGCCTGTAAGCTTATGAGAATTCTAGAATACTAGAATAATCTTTTTCATGAACTCCAGTCTGCTGTTACCAACCAGCTGCTGTATATCTATCACAATGCTATCACCATCTCAAATTTAACCTTATCAAAAGAGTATATCATAAATTTTCCCCCAGTTCCTCCTTTGAACTTCATTTCTACTGAGAGCATCACCATCTTTCTAGTCATCTAAACTCATATTAGAGTAACCCTTGAATCTTCTTTTCTTTGATCCCCATTGAAAATGTGTTACCAAGTCTTGTTGATCATACCTCCATGTTTCTTACATCCACCTCCTCTTTTCTTACAAAGTCTTTCATCTCCTTTCATCCCTTCTCATCTTTATTACTAAAATAGTCTTCTCATTTGTCTCCATTCTCTCCCTTCTCATTCCTCCATCTTCCATAGAGTCCTACCCACCTGCCAAATTGATGTTCCTAAAGCAGGGATCTAATATGGCATTCCTCTTCCCCCCCCAAAAAAAAATAAAGAAGCTAAGACTTCAAAAGATAAATGACTTACTCAGATCCACAGTTAGTAAATATTAAAAATAATAATAATAACAAAAAAAGCCCAAGAATAGAGCCCAAGATCTTTTCCTGCTTATAGGTCCAGTGTTTTGACAGCTAAGACATTCTGTCTCCTTGAATCCAAGCAAAACATAAAATATGAATTTGCTAATATCCATGTTTAGGACTTTTTAGCTAGGGCAAGGATTAATCTGAGAGAGAGTGCCCAGGTATTTTTAATAGCAAAAAATGTTCTTGAGTTAAGTATCCTGGTATTATAAGCAGCCCCATGCTTGGGGTTCAGGTGGAAAACCCAGTTCTGTTGTGTCTTGCTAGGGGAAAGTATTTGAGAATGCAGTGGGACCATTTCTGTCGATTCAAGTGGCCTGGAACCCTCCTCTTTGTAGGTTTCAATTTAACTTAATTAAATGTAGTACTTAACTGAATTGTAGTACTAGGGTGGGAATGGGGGGAGGGGGACCTGAAATAGAAGGGCTAGTGGTGATTTGTTTCTATTACTACTGTTGTAGATGATTTTCCTTAATGAAGGTCATCCTAGAAAGCTCTGAGATGTTAATATTGCATCGCTAGCTGTGTTCTTGCCCTAGTGGTACCAGATTTAGAATGGATATGGACATAATTTTCTCTCAAATTACTCAAAGTATATGAGACAACTATGATCTTTAAAAAATTAAAATTAAATCTAAAAAATAATTAATTAATACAAATTTTAAACATTTTAAACCCTCACCTTCTATCTTAGAATAATTACAAAGTGTTGGTTCTCAGGCAGAAGAGCAGTAAAGGCTGGGCAATGGGGGTTTAGTGACTTGCCCAAGTCATACAATTAGGAAGTGTCTGGGGCCATATTTGAACCATCTCCAGGCCTGGTTCTCTACCCACTGAGCCACCTAGCTGACCCAACAATAGTAGTCTTATCTTACTCATATTCTCCATATGATGAGAGAAGAGGGAGCTCCTTCTATCCCCAGTTTTTAGACAAGGAGACAGAGACCTGGGACACGAGCCTATGCCCTAGCTCCATACAGGGACCCACCCTGCTTTATCATTCTGCCCTTTTTATAACAAATATTATACATAATATAAATATAAATTATTATAATAATTATTATAACATGTCCTCTATGGAAATGCAGCTCCTCTTGGCCCAGGTGCCATCTGGGCAGGAGGAAACTTGCATGGGGATAACCCAAATATTTCTGAACTGGGGCTAGATTGTTTCCAGCCCATTCCTGAAGTCAGATGCCAATTTATTGTGGATTCTTTGCCTTTGCTTGTCGTCAGAAAGTCTTGCTTCTTTTTCATGTCACTACATAACACCTCGTTTATGTTGCCAACTTTGTAGATATTAAGAAATAGATATACATTTCTAAAAATCTTCTCAGGTTCACCCGCCAAAATGCAAAGGCATAGCAGGCATAGCTCTGAAACAAAATGCTAAGAGCATGCTGAGCACTTACTACTTCTGTGACTATCACCCTGTTAAATAACCCTTCAACGTCTCCCTTTTCTCATCTGCAAAATGGGTATATTTTCAGTCTGCCTTGCAGGATTGTTGTGAGGAAAAGAACCTTGCAAATCTTAAAGTTAGTATTATAGTGCCTGCGATTATTATTTTCTTTAGATTATTATTGTTTATCAAACCAAGAGAGTTTGATAGACCATCTCACAATAGCTGACGGACCACCTTGAATCTTCCTCTGCCATTTGAAACTTGGACAAGTAATTGTCTCTCAAGCTCAATTTTCTCCAGTGTAAAATGAGTGGGATCGGACTACCCGACCTCTCCAAATTCTCCTTGCTCCCTATCTTAGGAGACAGTCATGTCAGGAGACAGTTTTATGTTTCTGTTTGTTTCCTAATTAGCATCTTCCCACTAGTTGCCCCAGAATCCTCAGGGATAAATTTTGCAAAGCTCAAGGGTGAATTCAACCCAAACTACCCTTACGTGTTTTGCAATCATGTTTTTTGGAGCCAGTTCAGGCACTTCAAATCTGTGACTTTCAAGGCCTCTAAAGTAAATTGTATTCATTTTCAATAGACCCTGGATTTCCGGACTGAGCCCCATAAACAAGACCTGGCCTTCCAGAGAGCAGTCAGCTTAGGGCCTGCCCTGAACCTAACATCCAAATAAATTTTTTATGGAGGTTGAAGGTCCTTCTGGGACTGAGTTAACCAGACCTAGACTGACTATTTCAAAACATCCCCCCTTTTGGATAAAACAAGAATGTTTTATGTCTTTGTTGTTTTAGCCAAAAAATGCATGTTTTCACAATCAGAGTTGCTTAAGATATGCCTCCTTCTTATGTGTTCAATGTTCTCTCCTTGGTTCAAAGCAGAATGGCATATGGCTGAATACTGCCTTGTCCTCAGATTCCACTCTGATGCTTTCTAGCTGTGTGGTCACTGCCAAGACACTATACCTCTCTGAGTCTCAATTTCTTCACTTATAAAGGCAAAATAATATCTATTTTATCAATCTCACAGGGTCAGGGTTAAGGTTATTATGAGGTTCAAATGACAAAACATATGTCAAGCAGTTGTATGCTTTAAATTGCTGTATGAATATCTATTATTATTATTGTCAGTCCTGGTCTCAAAACTCTATTTCTATAAGTTTCAATTGGCTCAAAGGTAAAATGAACTGATGCAGAGCAAAAGGAGCAGAACCAGGAGAACATCGTACACAGAGACTGACACACTGTGGTACAATCAAATGTAATGGACTTCTCTACTAGCAGCAATGCAATGACCCAGGACAATTCTGAGGGACTTGTGAGAAAGAACATTATCCACATCCAGAGAAAGAACTGTGGGAATAGAAACACAGAAGAAAAACAATTGCTTGATCACATGAGTCAAGGGGATATAGCTGGGGATGTAGACTCTAAACAATGACCCTAGTGCAAACATCAACAATATGGAAATGGGTCTTGATCAATGACACATGTAAAACCCAGTGGAATTGTGTGTTGGCTATAGGGAGGGGAGGGAAAGAACATGAATCTTGTAACCATGAAAAAATATTATAAATTAATTAAATGAAATTTTCCAAATCAAAATAAAATAAACTGTTATTGTATTGCAAGGGAAAAATTCCCAAGAGCTGAAAAAAATAGTTTTCAAATAAGAAAGGCTCTAATTTTTTTAATAGCTTCTTCCTTCTTAATTTTATAATGTCCATCTCTAATGAGAAATGTCAATTTGTTTCCTATTCCTTTATACTCATATCTTCAGAATATTGTTTTGAAAGTGTGGATTAGCATTTGAAAATGTTTCATTCTAAATGAACATTTTAGAAACGCTTTACACGAGTTTCCCAAAATCAAATGCAGTTTCTTGCCTAGGAAAATGTTTTAATTTTATTTGAGTATGAAGTTTTTCATTATTATTGATTTTTGTTATCTATTGAGTATATTCATACATTTACCATCATATGTAATTGAAGTATCACATTCTCTTTTCTCATTAGTTATTTACATTTCCCTATCAAATTCCACCACTACCATCTTGATCTCATGTCACTGGTATAAACCACAAAGGACATTACCTGCTTCAAGAAGTGGAGACATTACAAAAATTTTGGATTTAAGAGCAAGAAAGACATTCTTATTTATAAAATGCTCCAGAGGTGTTTACAGCTTATTCTTCACATCATCCTATGCCAACTTTATTAATATGAAACTTTAACAGAGGAAAAATAAATGCTTCAGAAATGAAAACATAAACCAGACATAAAAAGACAAGACTTTAAATGCCAAAATGTAGAATGGATGACTTTGATGATATCAAATTAAAAAGGTTTTGTACAAATAAAACTAATACAATCAAAATTCGAAGGAAAGCCACAAACTGGGAGAACATTTTTATAACAAAACTCTCTGACAAAGGTTTAATTTTACAAATATATAAGGAACTAAGTCAAGTCTACAAAAGCCAAGTCATTCACCAATTGATCAATGGTCAAGGGACATGAATAGACAGTTTTCACAGGATGAAATAAAAACTATCAATAAGCACATGAAAAAAGTGTTCTAAATCCCTCTTGATTAAAGAAATGCAAATTTAAACAACTCTGAGGTACCACCTCACACCTAGCAAACTGGCCAAAATGGTAGCAAAAGAAAAAGGTAAATATTGGAGCGGATGTGGCAAAATTGGGACACTAATACAGTGTTGGTAGAGTTGTGAATTGGGCTAACCATTCTGGAGGGCAATTTGGAACTATGCTGAAAGGGCTTTAAAAGAATGCATACCCTTTCATACAGCCTTACCACTGTTGGGTTTGTACCCCAAAGAAATAATAAGGAAAAAGACTTGTACAAAAATATTTGTTGCTGCACTATTTGTGGTAGCAAAAAAATTGGAAAATTAAATGGTGTCCATCATTTGGGAAATGGCTAAATGAATTGTGGTAACTGATGATGATGGAATATTATTGTGCTGAAAGGAATAATTAACTGGAGGAATTCCACGTGAACTGGAAAGACCTCCAGGAATTGATGCAGAGCAAAAGGAGCAGAACACAGAAACTGAGACATTGTGGCACAATTGAATGTAATAGACTTCTCTACTAGCAGAAATGCAATGCCTCAAGACAATCCAGAGGAACTTATGAGAAAGAATGCTATCCACATCCAGAGAAAGAACTATGGGAGTAGAAATACAGAAGAAAAATGTATGATCAATCATGTAGTATGCTAGGGATATGAATAGGATTTTGATATTAAAAAATCACTCTACTGCAAATATGAATGACTTGGAAATAAATTTTGAACAATGATACCTTTATAACCCAGTAGAATGGCTTATCAGTCCCAGGAAGTGAAAAGAAAGAAGGGGGGAGGTTGAGGGGAGAGTATGGGGGATCATGAATCATGTAACCAAGGGAAAATATTCTAAATTTTTAAAAAATTTAAAGATTTTAAATGTCAGAAATGGGCAAAGTTAAATCTTTTGACATTCTTTTATTTTCCATTCTCTCTCTGTCTCTGTTTCTGTTTTTCTCTCTGCCTCTGTCTTTCACTCTGTCTCTCTGTCTTTTTCTTGGTCTTTATCTTTATCTCTCTGTCTCTACCTCAGATTTTCTGCATTTGTCTTTGTCACTTTCTCCCTTTCTTCTTCATCTCCAAATGCAAAATAAGATATTGTTCTGTGATGGACTTCAAGGACATGAGTGGCACATTTGCATGTGTACTAGTGGGGAATCAGGAACCAAAGTTTTGACAGGTAAGATAGGGAGAGGGAACAGATGAAGAGGCACACCAATTCTCCTTCTCCCCAGGCAGAGCTGTCTGCATGATGGAGTTAGATCTGACCAGAGCTGAAGGGTAAGAGAAAATCTCCTTCAATCTCCTTCTTCTTTAGTTGATTGTATTTATGATCCCCCTCCAGTACATTTAAGATGTCTGAGTTCTCAGTAAAGTGAAAATATCTATTTATTAGATAAGGGGTTGTATATATTAAATTAGGAAAGAGGAAAGAGGAAGTCCCTGAACTATCTTCCTCCTATAGGTTTCTTCAGGGGTTTTGAGGCTCAAGTCTAGGGACTAAGTCCCAGATGATCTTAGTATTTTTGTAGGTTCAAGATGATGGTATTTCTTGGCACAGAGATATAGCTTTGAAGGAGTCTTCTGAAGGATAGGCTATTGACTTCCCCAAAGGGAAAAAAGTCTCTATTCAACCACTGTAATACAAATGATTATTCTGGATCTTTTCCTGCTCAAAAAAGAGATTTGAAGCTAAGTAGGCTCAGTCAGGATTTTGCCCCTTCCCTCCTCAGTTCAAAAAAGGGAAAAGCCAACAATCTCTAACTGATCCACTCTTTTTCTTAGCTATATGTTCCATTCCCATCCCCTGTTAGCAGCCAGAGTTCTATCTCATTTTTTTCATGAGATAACCTTGCAAAACAAGTCCTTAAATTCATTTCAATATTTCTCTCTTTCACACATGTACCATTGCGGCCGCCTAGATTTTAGGGCTAAAGGGCCCTCCATGGTTCAGCTAACCTAACTCTCTCATATTACACATGAGGAAATTGAAATGAGATTGAAGTAACTTACCATGACTAGTTAGTACTAGAGTCAGCTTGGAAACCTGTTTTTCCTAACTTCAAATCCAATGCCCTTTCTGATTCACTAATGGGTCATTTGGACTTTTAAAAATATATCATTTATTTTTGTATTTTTAATCATCTACATTTCCCAATGAACTTACCCCCCCATTCCTTGAAACAAAGAAGAAGAAAACAGAAAGGAGAAAAAGGTCATTAAAGCCAACCAACATATAGAAAAAGTCTGATATTATATGTGGCATTCCATAGTCACAGTTGAGCACTGAGCCACCTAGATGCTTCCTTGATAGTCTACTTTCACCATTAATTATCTTAACCAAAGTGTTGATCTTGACTCCCCCCTCCCTTGCTTCCTCTTGTTTATGCTCAAGTCCTCCAGGGCATTTGCTTTGAAACCTCATAATGAGTTATCAATCATGTACAGTCAGTGGAGGCTGGATGCTAAATAACTGTCATGTTAGTCAAGGGACATACAAAAATAGAAAGGGCCTGTTTTTGAAGAGGAAGTTCTGACTGAGAACAAAAAAGATATTTGTCAAGATCTTCTGTGTGCAGTACACTGTGCAAGGCTCTCAGGGAGACAAAAGGTTTACATAAAATGAGAAGCTACCTTCAAAGGACTTACATGCTATTGAGGGAGGGGCATGATGGATCAATACAGTTATTTATATTTACTTTGTGAAAAAATAAGAGAGTTACGACACAATACAAAGAAGGAGGTTATCTATTCTGTAGATAAGAAAAGTCTTCCTGCAGAGGTTAGGGATTGAACAGAGGAATAAGCAAGCAAGGAGAGAGATGAAGAGTATCCTGACTTTAAGGGCAAAATGAACAGAGGCACAAAGGCACAGGACCACCTCAGGTATTTAGAGAATAAAGAATATTTTAGAGAATATCCTGGTTTGGCTAGATGTTATAGAGAGCAATAATATTAAGTAAGAGCAGAGTGATTTCAGATTATAGGGGACTTGAATACTCAGCATATGAATTTGAACTTTACTCTGAAAGCCATAAGGATCCACTGGAGAAATTTTAGCAGATGAGTGATATGTCCAGATCTAAGCATAAAAATTATTATTGTGGAACAAATAGGAAGGATAGGAGTATACAGAGGTTGAAAGATATATGAAGAGAATGTTGCTGATAGTGACAGACTGGTGGTAGTGAGACTCTACTAAAACAATGGTGGTGGGTATAAAAGAGAAATATATATGAAATATTGTAGAAGTGGAAGCGACAGTATATATAGTAAGACACAGCCCCCAGCTAACAGACATGGGTGAATGGTGATTCCACATATAAAAAGTGAAGCCAGAAAAAGTGAGAAGGCAAAGAAAAAGATAATGAGTTCAGTTTCAAATATGTTGGTGGTATTCTGTAGGGAAGAAAGGAAGGTTTAAAACTTAAAAGAGAGGAAAGAACTGGGATGCAATCAATAATCAATAAATGTTTCATTGCTAATAATATTAGGGGTAGTGAATGAATGGGAGTGAATGATATTGTCAGGTATAAAACAAAGGGAGGTCTATGACCTTAGAGAATGTCCACATCAAGGGGTCAGAAAAAAAAAAGAAAAAATTAAACCATGATTAAAGAAGAACCAGGGAGAAAGCAGTGTCTCTGAAGTCAAAGAAGGAGAGAGTATCAAATGAGTCTAAGTGGTCAAGAACCCCAGAAGCTTCAGAGAAGATGAGGAATGAAGAAAAGCTGCTGAATCGAATGATTGAGAAGTCCCTAGTAACCTTTGAGAATACAGTTTGGGTACAGTGAGGGCAGAAACTAGGTCACAAGAAGCTGAGGAGGAAGTAGGTTGTAAGAAAGTTAAGGCATTGAGTAAAAGCAAAAGAAATTTAGCAATTAATAGAAAGAAAGAGATGAAACAATTGTCATACAGGTTTAGAGGGATGTGAGAAAAAATATTTTCAGAATTGGAAAGACCTGGCAAATGGGGCAATGAAGAGGTAGAAGTACAAGAGGATGACTACTGTAGCAAGTCCTTGAGGAAGAAGGAAAACAAAACAAAACAGTAATTTATTAAGCACCTAATACATGTCAGTCAGTGTGCTAAAAACCTTTGTGGATATTATCTTATTTGGTCCTCAGAACAATCCTGGATGGTAGGTATTATTATGATGTCCATTTTACAGTTGGGAAAATTGAGGCAGACAGAGGTTAAATGACTTGCCAAGGATCACACAAGTGGTAAGTGTCAGAGACTGGATTTGAATTCAAGTCTTCTTCAACCAGCACTCCATCTACTGCACCACTGCTTTGAGGAGAGGAGACCTGGGATCAAGGACAAAATTTGAGGGATTATTCTATGAAGAGGAGGAATGCCATATCTTCAGTGAGTATAGCAAGCGAGGAAAAATAGTGATGATTCTTAGAAGTTATAAACTATGGAAAAGAGGAGCCTCCTGGGCTCCTTGACTTTGGAGTCAGAGGATCTGAGTTCTAACTCTCCTTCACTGCTTGACTGTCTCTGTGATGTTGGGCAACTCTCCCAGAATCCCAGTCAATTCTAAGACCATAATTTGCAATGCAAGTGCCAGTCTGTACAGGTAGAGGGGAAATTCCCCCCTTGGATCAGTGAAATCATGGATCAGATCCAAGAAGAAAGAAAAAGAAAAAAGTCCCAGAGCAAAATGAATTCACTATTATTATAGGAGCATGGACATATACCAAGATGTCTAGCTAAAAATCTTAGCGAAAAGTGGCTCTATAGCTCTGATTACC
Source organism: Monodelphis domestica (assembly GCF_027887165.1). Classification (NCBI taxonomy): domain Eukaryota; kingdom Metazoa; phylum Chordata; class Mammalia; order Didelphimorphia; family Didelphidae; genus Monodelphis; species Monodelphis domestica. The sequence continues at coordinate 441,365,803 of NC_077229.1, read as the reverse complement.
CCTAATCTTGCCTAACTTGAGAAGCAGAATGGCTGAGTTTTAGTGGCTTTGGAATGAATGGTCTTTGATTAAGCAGACACTCAGCCTTTTTGTGTCTTGACACATTGAGACAATTTCATGTGTTCTCTATATTTTTGTGTCCTTTTGTGTCTTTTCTGTTGGGTTGTTTTGTGATTAAGGGGTTATATGAGGGCAGGGGAAGGGCAGGGAAAGATGAGCAGGTCTGTCCACAGCCATTTTGGCCTCATTTCTTACCTTGTGCTGACTTCAAAGGGAGCTTGGGACTCTATTAAGCCCGAGTGGAGTGGAGATGATGAAAAATTGGCCTTTAATGAACAAAACAATCAGAATCATTACTCTGCTGCTGGGCAGACTCATGGTGTGATTTTGATCACATCTTCTAAATGCAGACAGGCTTTGTTCACTACCAGCTGGGAGGCCCAAAGAAAGCAAGAGCCTGGGAAGCCCTGATGCATTTTATTTGAACTCAGGCGTTACTGTTCATCCACATAGAGTGTTCAGACTCCTTTTCACTAATTAAATTTTCTTTTTTTTTGTCATTGTAAACTTAATAATAACCAACAATTTAATATTTCAGTACCTAAAGATGATTTACAAAAAGACTTAAATGAGAAATTAAACTACTATAATGTTCAGTTTCTTTTAATATGTCTATATAATATTTTTTTAAAGTAGCCACAAAACTGTTCTATTTGTGTCCCTTTTTGAACGCCATTCTTTTTAGAAAAATGATTTATTGGAATTTTTTTGTTTTCGTTTTTTAGTATATCTATCACTTCCCATGAGCCTACCATTTCCCCTCTCCCAGTAGAATTAAATATGAACCAATTTGACTCTTGGTCTCAATGGCAAAATTAATCTGGCCCATCCTTTGTCCTTCTCTCCCAGTGGAAGCTCTCCCTTCCAAAAAACATGTACTGCCCAACAAAACAAACCCACACATTGGCAATGGCTAAGAATTCATGTCTCGTTATGTATCTCAAGTCCATTATTAATTCATCAAATATCAAGAATGACCCACCACAGTTGATAATAATAGTCGCATGAGAAAATGTGTCATGACAAAAAAGTAATGCTGAATTGAGTAACACTTTGCAGCCAACTTGTGGTTTACTGCTTGTTTTTGTTTTTGTTTTTCTTCATTCTAGAGGCTAACATTGAGAAAGTAATCATACAGCTGACATTTTACCTCTACAACTCAACAATGATACAATTGATGTTTATTTGCTTTGGGATTCATAGAAGGCATTTTTGGACCCTTATGATAATCCTGCTCTTTGCCCTGATTTCTAGCCCTTAAGGATTCGCAATCCCCTGGCCAAGAGCTAAAGCTAATGTTACATTTCAATGAGTTGCTTTTCGTTTTTTCATAGACCAGATTACATCTATCCTCAAACTGTCCCACAATGGTTTCTAAATTTTGTTGGAAATCAATCAAAATGGGAGACAGATTTATATTGGCATTAGGGCCAAAATTTGAACTGGGTCATATTAAATTCTTTTCCACAAACCTAGAGGCAACGTGACAGGGCAGTTAGGAAGATGACCTGGAAGTTAGGAAGACATGATTTCAAGTCTTGCTTCTGACATATTCTAGTTGTGTTGTCAGAATAAAATCACTTAATCTCTCAGTGTCCTAGAAGACTCTACAAGTTGAGTCATAGAAAAGTTGGGGGTCTGTATTGGCAGAAAGATTCTCCACACCAGAAGTTTCCTTAATAATATCACAGGTCCAGATACCCAGTCCCCCAAATCTATCACTAATACTTATTGTGGTCATTTAAATCTTATTTATTTTAAATATATATGTATATATATTTATTTTATATTTATATATTTATATTGTTGTTTGTTTGTTATATTAAAGTTATCAGGTATTCCCCATTCTTTTCTTTTCCCTCCTCATGCTTGTCTTATGACAAATATCTATATCTATATGTGCACACGCATGCACAAACACACATACAAAACTATGCCTTTCTTGTTTCTGTTTATCAGTTTTTCTTTGGCAGTGAACATAAATAAATCATTCTTCAAACAGCATTTCTGTTGCTGTGTATAATGTTCTCTTGGTTCTGGTCATTTCACTCTTCATAATTTGATATAGGTCTTTCAATTAAAAAAACCCTGCTCATCATTTCTTACAGTGCAATAGTATTCCATCACAATCATATGTCACAACTTGGTTAATCATTCTCCCCTTTTGATATGCTAGACCTCCTTCATTTTTAAAATTAATTCCCTTCACTAACACTTTTCAGTGTACTGTGTAACTATTTTACCTTCTGTCACTGGAAGATTGGAGGGGGAGAAAGAGGAGGAAGTGGAATCCAATTTGGCAGCAAAGGGTCATCATTTTTGCCCACAAGATCTTCTAGTCAAAATGAATATGGCAGAGAAAAAAAACATTGGAGTACATGAACCATATCTATGCAATTCATAACTGGGTTTTCAATCTAAAATAATTCACCGAATATGTCCCAGAATTCCCATATTCATATTTGGAACATGATAAAAAATACTTTTTGTAAAATGGTTAAAAGTGAATTGAGGTTCCCTAGCCAAAGCTTGGTCTTGTTAGTGTTTGGGTCACATATCCACTTTTATGTAAGTTCAGCATGAGGGAACACTAACTTGCACTTATTTCTATCTTCTAGTCCGTACTGTTATGCATCCCCAGTCAGTGGACTGGCCATTGAAAGAGCTGAGTTCTAGTCATTTCTACTTCTATCACTTTCTTTGTGACTACAGAAGAGTTGCCTAACTTCTCTGAACTTTATTATCATCTCTCATATCCAATGTATCTATTTCTGCTGCTAAAACCCCAGAACAGATCATCAGTATCTCAATCTGGACTTTTGAAAGAACTTTTGAAGAGCCTGCCAGCTCTTTACTTTCCCATCACTCCTAGATTAATGTTCTTTGTATAGAGATCTTCTACTAAATATATCAGTTAAATTAATGCTTTTAGAGGTTTTTTTTTTAATATGCAAACCTTTCCATTGTGCTATGATTGCCTCTTTCTGAGACACTGCTCTTGTGGAAGCAAAAGGAAGTCATATAACACTGAGAATCATTTTGCATTTTCCTGGGTTGCCATAGTCAAAGAATTCATAACCTAGTGGTGAGGCATTCCTTTTAGTTAGCATATATAGGTTGTATTTTAGCTCTGCAAAGTGCTTTACAAATATTATATTATTTTAATCTCAAAACTCTGGGAAGTAGGTACAATTATATCAGTTTTACAGATTAGGAATCTGAGGAAGATGGAAGTCAAGGGACTTACCCAAAGTCACACAGTTAGTAGTATCTAAGGTAGGATTTGAACTCAGATCTTCCTAATTCCAGGTCATACCATCCCATTTAGTTGCCTTATAGTGAAATTCTTCTCTATACTTTTGCAGATTGATCCTCATAGTGCTGAATCAGATACATACACAAAGGAACTAAATAATATCCAAATTAATAGGCTATTATAAATTAAAACATCATAAATATGACATTGCTAAAGTGCTTTATAAATTGCAAAGTATTTGATATATAATCTCATTTGATTCCCACAATAACCATCTGAGGAAAGTAGCACAGGTGTTGCTATCCTTATTTTATAGATGAAGAAACTGAGACAGTGTAAATGGCATATAAAAAAAGAGTCTAGGAAAGTGACTGGATATAACCAAACACAACACATATGTGTATATATATATATATGTATATAAAACATGAATTACATATCTATAATTCAAGATTCAAATGTCATAAAAAGATATTGGGATTGGTTTTAAAGATATTATGATGAAAGAAAAAATATATAAAATAAAAATATCATGGGCAATATTATTTCCAAAAAAAGAAAATGAAAAGGACAGAGAGTAATTTAACAACTGATCCATATTTCAGTAAAACATGGATTACAAAGATATATTCTGCCCATTACCTATGGCTGTCATAAATATCAAATGAAAGAAGCAATATGAAAGTACTTTGGAAAACCCAAGTGAAATACAACTGTAAAGTCATTTTCTATAGTGCCAAATCAATTCTCTTATGAACATTTTGAACTAAATATTGACATAATTTTAAAAATATACATAAGAAATGTATATAATATATAAGAAGAAAAAAGCTGACTATATTGAAGATAACTTGATTGAGAGCATGAAATGAGAACAGACAAGATTTTGCAGATGATTTTTTTAAACCTTACCTTCCATCTTAGAATCAATTCTTTTTTGGTTCTAAGGCAGAAGCTTGGAATGGGCTAAGCAATGGGGGTTAAGTGACTTACCTGAGGTCACATAGCTAGGAAATGTCTGAGTCTAGATTTGAACACAGGTCCTCCCATCTCTGGGCATGACTCTCAATTCACTGAGCCATCTACCTGCTCCTCAGATGATTTTATATAGCAGTCAAATTTTTGCAGTCACAAAATAGACCGAGGGAAAAAAAATAAGTTCCCACTGTGTTTATGTACAAATAATTACAAGAGAAAGTTTGACTAAATGGACAAATTGCTACTTGAATCTCTCTTCAAACAATGTCTCTCTATACTTGTTACCAATTACAAAAATCAGTGAAAAAATGCAAAAAATATTTATAAAACATTTAGTATGTACAATTGTTGTGCGAAATGCTGAGGACAACAGAAACAAAGCAAGATGGTCCCTGATCATCCCACTATAATTCAAGGGCTCTTTAGTATTTTTGGTGGCATAGATCCCTTCGGAAGTCTGGAGAAGACTGTGGACCTCTTCTCAGAATAATGTTTTTAAATGCATAAAATAAAATACAGAAGATTACAAAAGAAATTAATTATATTAAAATATAGTTAGCAAAATACCTTTTTTATAAGTTCATGTACCTCAGGTTAGGAACCCATGCTCTAATTGTGGGAGAAAATACATTAAAGAAAGTTAAACTAGAAGCCAGATGATCCAGAAGTCCTTAAGATGCAAATACAGGACAGATAGAGATGCCTATGTTTCATTAAGTTACATCAGTAGATCAGATGATAGTGCCATGGACTGGAGGACAAAAAAAAAAGTCAGGTCTTAGAGCAACATAGAAGGCAAAGGCAGAGAAACTGGTAAGACTTTGGTTGTTCTCCATCTTGCTAGAAGAAATAGAGTGATTTCTATATTACCCAAATCATGTGAGCAGTCAAGAACCCTACATGAGTTCTGGGCAATAAATGGCTGGGAGATAGGGGAAGAGGGAGGTGAGGGACAAGCTTCATTACTCTCTCTCTCTCTCTCTCTCCTATACATACTCCATAATTTCCCAAATCGTTGCTTTTGCTTACCCTGTTCCTTCCTTAACCTTAGTATAGCTAATCCCCCAACTCTTGCTAATTGAATGTAAATGCAAATTTCTAATGAAATATTAGTCAGGAGACTTAAGAATATATCACAAAGACGATACACATATGGTTTAATATAGGAAAACTTTTGACATAAGGATCACATCAACAAAAATAACAACAAAAATCAAATGATTATATCAATAGATGCAGAAAAAGTTTTTTGACAAAATACAATTGTTTCTATTAAAAACACTTAAAATCACAGGTATAAATGTATTTTCCTTGAATTAATAAGATGTATTCCTTTAAGATCATCAGGAAATATTATTTATAATGGGGATAAGTTAGAAGCCTTCCTATAAGATCAGTAGTAAAACAGGGATGCCATTATAATTAATATCATTTAATATTGTACTAGAAATATACTATAAGTGCTAGTAATAATAATAAAAGAACAAAAAGAAATTGAAGTTATCAGAATGGACAAAGAGGTAATAAATTATCTCTTTTCACAGATGGTATAATATATACATAGAAAATTCTAGAGGTATAACTAAAAATTAATTGAAACTATAAATAATTTTAGCAAAGTAGTAGTATATAAAATAAACTCACACAAATCATCATTTCCATATATCATTAGCAACATCCTACAAGAAGAGATAATAAGAGACAACTCATTTATAATAACCATAGAATAAAATACCTAGCAGTATATCTTCACAGCAAATCCAGAAACTACATGAACATAATTATAAAACTTTATGTACAAATACAGTCAGATTTAAATAATTAGAGAAACAGTAATTGTTCATTGGTGGTAAGAGCCAACAACATTAAAATGATAATCCTTTCCAAACTAAACTACTTATTCAGTGTAGAATAATTTAATATCATTCCAATTAAATGACCAAAAAACTATTTTATTGAACTATAAAAAAATAATAAAATCTATTTGGGAAAACAAAAGGACAAAAATATTAAAGGAAATAATGGAAAAAATGTTAAGGAAGGAAGTCCAGAAGTACTAGATTTTAAACTATATTATAAAGCAGTAATTATGAAAACTATCTGGTACTGTCTAAGAAATAGAAAAGTAGATTAATAGAATAAAATAGACATATTTTGTGTTTAACAAAGGTAAAGTTCCACTTCCTGGCAAAAATTATTTGGAAAACTGGAAAGCAGTTTGGCAGAAATGAATAAGAAACCTATATCTTATACCATTTACCAAGACAGGATAAAAATGGATGCTTGATCTAGGTATAAAGGGAGATATTTTTTTAAAAAATTAGAACAGGGAACACATTGTCTATCAGATTTATGGATATGAGAAGAATTTATGAATAAACAAATGATAGGAAGCATTATGAATTGCAAAGTATAATTTTGAATATATTTAATTTGAAAAGTTTTGTAAAATAAAACTAATGTAATCAAGATGAGAAGGAAGCAACAAACTGGGGTAAATTTTATAGACAGTTTTTTTGCATAGAGGTCTCATCTAAAATATAGAGAGAACTTTGTCAAATATATAAGAATATGAGCCTTCCCCAATTGATAAATCGTCAAAAGACATGAACAGACAGTTTGGGGATTAAAAAAATTAAAGTTATATATAACTATATAAAAATGCTCCAAATCATTTTTATTAGAGAATGCAAAGCAAAACAACTCAGATATCATCTCACACCTATCAGATTGGTTAAAACGATGAATGGCAAAATGACAAATGTTGGAGGGGATATGGAAAAATAGGGACACTGATACCTTGTTGCTGGAACTGTGAACTGATCTCACTCTTTTGGAGAGCAAACTGGAATTATACTCAGTTATAAAACTGCATATGCCCTTTGATGCTTTATACCACTATTAGGTTTCTTTCCTAAGGTGAGTGAAGAAAAGAAATTACATGTTTTAAAATGTTTATAGCAGCTCTTTTTGTGCTGGCAAAGGACTGGAAACTGAAGGGATGTCCATCCATTGGGTAATTTTAAATAAGTTGTGGTGTATGATTGTAATGGAATGCTATTGTGCCATCAGAAATGACAAGCAAGATGATCACAAAAAAAACACCTGGAAATCCTTATATGAAGTGATGCAAAGTGAAATGAGCAGAACCCAGAGAATGTTTTATGATGACCAATTGTGAATAACAACTATTTTCAACAAGGCAAGAATCCAGGTTAACTCCAAGGAACTCATGACAAAAAAGATATTTATCACAATGGAAGCGACAGTCTAAAGGAGATTGAAACATGCCATACTTGAATTTTTCTCTTTTGTAAGCAATATATGCCTTGCTTCACAACATGACAAACAGGGAAATGTGTTATATAATACTATATGTACAACCTATATCATATTACCTGCTTTCTTGGGAGGAGTTGGAGAGGGGAAGAAGGGAAAAGGTGGAAGATAGGAGGGAGAAAAGAATGAGAAAAATTTTGGGAAATAACTAATATGAGAATTTGTTTCTCTTGGATAAGTATATTTATCATAATTTAATACACATTTATAGCAAAGTATATATTATATTATTGTGACACATTACATTATTATATATGAAAATACATTTTTTAAAACCAATCAAACTTTACTAGTCTATAGAGAGAAGGTGCCCCATTCCCTCTGGTGCCCCAGTAGAATGCCCAAATCTATTCAGGCTCCCAGAAAGATATTCAATTCTTCCTGGATATCCGGTGGACTTAGATTCCACCATCTTCCTAGACTGCCCTATATTTTGTGAATATCTCCCCTCAGTAAAGATTGTTGTAAGTTTCAAGTCTCTTTGTATTATATTTTGGTATTCCCCAAACCTTATTAAGTCCAGATTAAGCTATATACCCAGAGTCTAGCATTGTATTTAACATATATTAGATACTATGGAAGAGGCATGAAGGAAGAGAGAATTTTGTGCATGCAAGACAAAGTAAAGGACCTCAACTGTCAATCAAAAAAGAACATTCCAAATAGAATGTTCCCAGGAAAGACAGTTGGAAAGTCAAGTCAGACTGAAGGGGGAAGAAGTTCTGAACTGGATCTCTGTTAGCTTCTGTCCTAGGCTGAAGGACCCTTGGGGGGGGGGGGGGGGGCTTCTGGAACTAGGCTGAGAAGAAATTAACTTTTGTGGTGGCTTAGAGTGTGAAGAACTGATTGTATATTTGAGATTTGAGTTTGAAGGAAGAAGAAAGAAGATTAAACAGTTGTCCTCCATCTCCCTGACAGATTTTTGTGTCACAGCTGTGACAGGACTGACATTTCCTAAAATCCTCCTAACCCTTCTTATCGATTAGAGAAAACCTCATCCCTCACCTCATCTTCCATCCTTGTCCACCCCAATAAACCTCCTTACTTGAGACAGAGAATAAGAGTATCTTCACTAAACCTCACAGTTCACCTTTGAGTTACATAGAAAGGTGGCTGACTAACAGGGGGAAGGGGAAGGGTGGCAGGAGAGTGTGAGTGGAAAACTGGAAGGTGAAGGGTGGATGGTAGGAAATATTTTGATCTATTAGCCATCAGTAGTGATCAATAGGCAACCCCAGAGTATCCCCTCTAGTAGTTTCTATCTTTCAGAGGTATCTCTATCTCCATTACAATTAGGTACTCACAGGTTTCCCCTAGTATTTCTGTAGTCAGCCAGAGTATCTCATTTATTACAACCAGAAATATCTCCTAGATTATCTTTCTAATACAATACTTAATAAAAATTGATTGATTAATAGATAATAGTTTTCTGGTTGAGGGTTAGAAAGTCAATTTTGATCCTTAATCAGAAAGCCCATTTCTCTCTTCTCCATTCTGTCTAAGTACTTAGTAACATGGGCTTCTTTCTTCTGAACATAAACAAAACAATTTGCTGTCTCTGGTATCTCACATCAAAGAACTAAAACAAATTATTTTGTTCTTAAAATGTTGAAGATACTACTGTCCTGTAAAATTGTTGGCAAGAACAATTCAGTTTTAACCCTTTGGCCTAAAGAGAAACTGATTTCCATTAAAACATTCATTTTCTCTCTTCTTCTGGAAGTTAGTGTATTTGTGCACATAACACTAGGAAGGAAATAACTATTTAAAATATAAAGAAATATATCATCACAATGACAGGGTTGGGAGAAAAAGACTTTCAAATGCCAAATGCTGAGATCACAGCTTTTCATTAACAAATATGCTTCCAGTTCTAGAGAAATGGGTCTGTGTCTGAAATAAGAGTTGGGATAATTATCCACATTTGCTAAACAAACACTCAAAGTGGTTGTTCCCATAATGAAAATCTGTCATTTCTATTTTGATTCTGAGAGATTCATAATTAAATGGGCTTGTCCAGAAGTTTTAAATACATTTACCTTACAAGGAAAATTATATGCTTGATCTAGCAAGGAGGCTATGATTTGTATTTGAAAATCAGCCATTTAGGTGTTTCTTATTAGGAAGTGAAAGACATTTTCCCCCCACACTTAGATGAAAGTAGGCTTGTCACAGTTTCCAGAAAATATCATTAAATAGAACTAAATGACTGGTGAGCCAAATGTTCATCTATCCACAGAATTTACCATTTTAATTGTTTCTCCTAAATGTATTTCACAGGTATTTGAATTGCTCAGCTCTTGCTATTCTAGTTGGATTAAATGGAAAATGGTATTTCTCTTACCATATCTATAAAATACTGTCAGTTTATAAGTGGAATAATTTAAGTAAAGCTCAAAAACTAAACTTTTTTCTATAGACATGAATCACTCCCTGTCAGGGTAATGGGTATCTATAAACATGTTTTACATAGCCTGTGAAGAGAGCAATTTCAGAGGGAAAATGTGAATTAACTATGAAAGAAAACTAACACTTTCACAGATACAGAAGCATTCACAAACACACACACACACACACACACACACACACACACAAACAAACAATTAATTCTATCTAAAAGTTTCCTTGTCTTTGTCTCTAACTTTTGAAATTAATTAAGGTTATCTATTAAAATCTACTTGTTTGATTTAAATAGAGATACTCAAATTATTAGATCTTATATTGACCAATATAGGAAAAAAAACTGAGATTTTTCTTTTTTCAAAGACTTGAAGCACTAGAGAAGAGAATAAACAAGAGTTGGGGACCATGAGCATATCTTGCCAAAGCTCATTGGACAAGGGGGCGAGTTGCTATAGAATAATGCCAAAAATTCATTTGCTGTCCTATATTTGACATGGATCTTATTTTACCTTGTTAATAAACTAGATCCTTGGATGGAAAATAAGTTATCTAGTCTAACCTATATATGAAGTAAGAATCCTTTCTACAATAGCTATAATGAGTGGTACCTACCTTCTGCTTGAAGAATTCCTGTGAAAAGAACTCAGTGCCTTATGACACAGATCATTTCTCATATTTCTTGGTGTAGAGGTGCAGGTGACATTAGCCTAGTAGATCCAAGTTCAGGAAATCTCCTAAAGCATGCTAGTTTATTTTGTTGTCATTTTTTAATTTAAATATTCTTTTAAAAATTATGAGCTAAGAAATTCTCAATAAATGAACACTTCAGGATGCACAGGTGAACTTTTGAAACTGTTAATTGTTATAGTTTACACAGTAGATAGGACACCAGGCTTTGAGTGAGAAAGAGCTGAGCTCAAATATAGCCTCAGACATGTACTAGTTGTGGGACCTTGGGCAAGTCATTTAACCCAATCTGCCTCAGTTTCCGCATCTGTAAAATGAGCTGGTGAAGGAAATGGCAGATCCAGTATCTTTGCCAAGAACACCCCAAATGGTATCACAGAGAGAGACATGATTGAAAAATTATTTTTAAATGTATTTCTAACTTAACATGGTAGTAACAAAATTAACTCTGTGTCCTTTTCTGAGGTGTTTCTTTGTGTATTTTAATGTTTTACTTGTGCTCTTTTCTCTCTTTTTTTGCATCTCTATTACTATCCACTAACTCAACATCTTCCCTTTCTAAGTAAAAGTCCTACTTTGAATAAGTATATTCATACAAAAAAGTCAATGCACTGGCCACATCTGAAAATGTAATTTTCATTCTGCACCTCTCATCCATCACTTCTCTTCTGATAGAGAGAAGGCATGCTTTATCATCATTCTTTTAGAGTAATGATTAATCAGAGCCATCACATTTATTAGAATTCTAAGTTCCTTCAAAATTATCTTCCTTTACATTTTCAAGGTTCTTCATGTAAATAACTTCCTGGTTCTTCTTATTCCATTCCTTATCAGTTCATATAAGCTTTCTCAAGTTCCTCTAGATTCACCAGATGGGCAAGACAACAACAGGCCAATTGAATAAGTCAAACAATAAGAAAAAATATTAAATACTTAACTTTGATCAGAGTACTTTGCTAGGTACTGAAGGAGATGCAAAATTTAAGAAATACACTATTTTTGCCCTTCTCCCTTCAACAATATATTCTAGTGGGGATTATAACACAGAATCAATTAATTTATAGTATAAAATGTAGTTAAGATAGGTTCAAAAGAAGGTTTTGTCTGTTTCCAAGGTGAAAGGTTTTTATTGAATTGAAGGATCAAGGAAGTTTTTAGGAAATGGTCATTGAAACAGAGTTCAAGACAATTAGGAATTCAAGAGACAATGTGTATTAGAGGTTGCTCCAGATATTGGAACCCATATAAAGACAGGAAGCCACATTGGAAGGAATGAAAGGTATAGGAGTAATTAAAAATGTATGAGAAAGAAATGAAAATGGTATGAGGTCCTAGAAGTTGCACTGGGATTAATTTATGGAGTTTATAAAAATCTAAACCTAACTAAGTTTCTACCCCCCAAAATAACAAATCTATATTATTTAATGCATCCAACACTATGCTAAACTATAGCTATCTCTAAAGAGAGTTTGTGGAAAGTTTTGGGAAGGGAAATTTGTTGGGTTATAAAGCTGAAATTCAAGGTTTTGACAAAATTGTTCTACATTTGTCCCTCAATCTTCATTCCAAGAGTTGGCAGTCATGAATGCCTGTTCTGTAACAGAGAGCTTAGCTATACTGTAACTCAGGTGGGTGACTTTGGATTTTGGAATAATATTGTTCAGAATACAGGATCCCACATAGACTCCTTGTCTGTTTCATACAGATAACTATAAGCTTCAACCACGTTATAATTCTGCCCTATGCAAATTGATCTAGAATCAAGTTCATAATGGCAGAATGATCTAATTTTTCCCAATTTCTTTCTGACATCCTTTGAAAACAAAATTCCCTGGTTGGTTTTTTTTTTTTAAGTTATTTAACAGAAAGACAAAACCTTTTCTTTTACATGGTGGGAGATTTTTTTTCTGCCAGATAGAATTTTTCAGGCTGAAATTTGGTGTCCCATGTTTTACTTCCAAGCAGATTAATAAATTTACAATAACACAATCAAGGGTGCAGAAAAAGAAGCCTGTTTATGCAAGAACTGTGTCCATAAACATCCCATTCCACTCCAATCAACAAGTTGGGAATGTAAAGATTAAAAAGAAAGATGGCCTAGAATAGGCCCTTAAGAAGATCTGGCTTGAAGGTCCAAAGTAGATATTTAAAACTCAGTTTGGAAGGAAATAAACAACATAGGTACAGTGACAGAACAGATTTTTTTTAATGAGTTAGTTTATACAGTGGATAAAGAGTAAAGCTTGGAGTCAGGAAGACCTGAGTTAAAATCCAGTCTCATATACTTATAAGCATTGTAATTTTGAGCAAGTCACTTAATCTTTGCCTCAGTGTCCTCAACCATGAAATAGAAATCATTTTATAGTTGGGAATGTAAAATGGGATCACCAGGGTTGTTTGTTGTAAAATTCAAAATATGGTAATAGTTGTAAATTACTTAGCACGCTGCCTGCCACATAGCAGGTATTTAATATATCTTTATTTCCTTCCCCATCTATTTCATTTAAGTTTTGATCCCTGATTATAACAATTTTTTATGGAGATTCCCTAAGGTCACATCTAAGGCCACAGACCCATCAATAATTAAATCATATATGCAAACGGTTGAAGCCCTTTATCCCACATCCTGTAATACTGAAGCAAGAAGTTTAGGTAGGAAGACAATAGGCAGAAATTTATGCTAGCCACTGAACATTCCTTTGGACATTTGATTTGGACCAGATTTGGTTTGAACTATGGGTTGTTGTTTTATTGATCATCTGTTAACTATTTCAGAGAAATAAATAAAAGCCCACACCACTAAACTTTTGTGGGTGCTGAATAGTGGTTCGCTGACAGTGAACGTTTCCTTCCATCATGGTTAAAAATGATAATCTTTGTCAGTGCTTTCTGAAGCCAGAAGCAGAGCTATGATCATTTCTGGTGTTGACCCTCAGGTGAAGCTTAGGAGGTGGGGATAGTTTCTGAAGTTGACTTAACTTTCTGTACTATGTCTCTTAAGACACATCAGTCCTTTCCATGATTTGGAATAGTACAATATTTTATTTTTACTTCTTGAGCCAAATCTGACTATATTCTTTTTTTAGTTTTATTACTGCTTTTTGTTTTTACATTACAGTTGGTTTCTCTTAACCCATCCACACAAAAATTACAAACATTCACACACGTAGCTAGGTGATGCAGCATACAGATGGCCAGACCTAGAGTCAGGAAAACAACTAATTTATTTTTTTGCCTCAGTTTTCTTATCCATAAAATAATCTGGAGAAGGAAATAGCAAAGCATTTTCATATCTTTGTCAATAACCCCACAGAGTGTCATAACAAGTCAGATGACTGAAATGTCTAAACAACAAAAATATGTATGTATATATATATACACATATAAGAGCTCCAATAATGTCCTATATGTAATGTATACATACATGCACACACATACATAATAGCTTTAAGAATGTCAAATATATCATATGTATATACACAAACATGAAAATTCATATACACATATGTTGCTGTCTTCATTCTAAGGATCATAGATTTGGATATGGAGGGTATCACTAAGGTTATCTAGTTTAATTCCCTCATTTTATAGCTGAGGAAACTGAGGCCATGAGTAATGAAGTAACATGATTTGAATTAAATCATTCTGCCTCTAAGGTCAGTGATCTACCCATTACAGAACACATCTCTTTTCATCTTTTCTTACAAATCTACCCATGTTTCTCTGGATTTCTCAAATTCATCATTTCTTACAGTAAAATAATAATATGTTCCTTTGATAACCTTCAATTTATTCAACTTCTCCCCTATGAAGCAAGATATTAATATATATGGGATTTGGCTATAAAATCATTTAGATTGACCAGAAAACTATAAATGTGAATGAATATTACTCTATTCAAAGTGTCTACCTTGAGCCTATTTTCCCTATTAATGCTGCCAAGACTGAAATGGCCATTGTATTTCCTCCTGAGAAATCTTTCAGAGACAGCAGAAAAAATCTTGTTTCCTTACTTTAGAATCATACCTTGTTGTGGATTGAGGTCAATTTTAATACAACTTGAGCATGATTCCCACCCATCAGTTTTGACTCTGAATAAGTTGGGACTGTTCTCAGAAATATAATCTTATACTCAAAGGGTCAAGATGTACCACTTCACCAGAATGTAATAACATAAGCTCTAAAGGTAACTTCAAGTATTCTAAATCCTTCCTGATTAGAGAAATGCAAATCAAAACAACTCTGAGGTAATACCTCACACCTAGAAGATTGGTCAATATTGGCCAATATGATAGCAAAGGAAAACAATAAATGTTAGAGGGGATGTGTAAAAATTGGGATACTAATGCATTACTAGTGGAGTTGTGAATTGATCCAATCATTCTGGAAGGCAATTTGGAGTTATGCCCAAAGGACTTCTTTTTTAAAGTATTTTTTTAAACCCCTGCCTTCCATCTTAGAATCAATACTGTGCATTGGTTCTAAGGCAGAAGAGTCATAAGTGCTAGGCAATGGGGGTTAAATGACTTGCCCAGGGTCACACAGATAGGAAGTGTCTGAGGCCAGATTTGAATTTAGGATGTCCCATCTCTAGGCCTGGCTCTCAATCCTTTGAGTCACCCAGCTGCCCATGCAAAGGGCTTTAAAATATTGCATGCCCTTTGATCCATCTATACCACTACTGGGTTTGTACCCCAAAGAGATAAAAAACTGTACAAAATAGTTATAGCTGTCCTTTTTGTGATGGCAAAATTTG